>NC_142939.1:66740809-66743309 GCF_046866305.1 Octopus bimaculoides
AAATTTGAACTACTACAAATAACCGAAATATATTTTCGACTTCATGTTCTGTTCAAAATATTTCACAATTAAGGGTTTGTTATTTGCTTTATGTTAGAAATAGAAGAACGGTTGATTGACCAAAACCAGTTGAGGGGTGCCAGAATCTCAATTATGTTTCGTAGGTTTAGTGAGTTCGAAACCCGCTAATGACATCTTCGTTTTTTGCATCATATATATATATATATATATATATATAATAATAATAATAATAATAACAATAATAATAATAATAATAATAATAATGATATAGGGTAAGATTAATTAATCAATTGATTAATAATTAATAATTAGTCAGTTGTTAAAATAACATTTTTAGATGAATTATACGAAATATTCTATAATTGTATGTTGTTGGCACTCCGTCGCTTACGACGTCGAGGGTTCCAGTTGTTCCGATCAACGGAACAGCCTGCTCGTGAAATTAACGTGCAAGTGGCTGAGCACTCCACAGACACATGTACTCTTAACGTAGTTCTCGGGGATATTCAGCATGACACAGTGTGACAAAGCTGACCCTTTGAAATACAGGCACAACAGAAACAGGAAGAAAGGGTTAGAGAAAGTTGTGGTGAAAGAGTACAGCAGTGTTCGCCACCAACCCCTGCCGGTGCCTCGTGGGGCTTTAGGTGCTTTCGCTCAATAAACATTCACAACGCCCGATCTAGGAATCGAAACCGCGATCCTACGACCACGTGTCCGCTGCAATAACCATTGCGCCTCAGTATATACATATAAATGTGTGTATGTGTTCGTGTATATACACACACACATACACGCATACATAACCATTCACACTGTTTCTCGTTCTCTCATTCTCTGTCACTTCCTCCCCCTCTCTCTCTTCTAATCTATTTTCTCTCTTTCTTTCTAGCATACTCACACGCATACACATACATACACACACATGCAATCGACACTGCACGAGAATAAGTGTTCCACATGAAAGAAAGGACCAACCTTTTGTATATCAGGTACTGACCTCTCTCAGAGTTCTAAGGAACCAGATTATCCGAGAACCAAAGGCGGAACTGCAAAAAGAATAAATTCTTCACCAATCTCCTTTTGTTCTTTGTTTTATTTTTTTATATCTTTTTGTGCTGGAATCATTTTGTGTTGTTATTGATTGTCAGGGTCAACGATCATTTTGGTTGCGATTGATTAATCCTGCCGTGACCATTCCGTCTTTTATTCAAACATAATGTGTCTAGGGTTACATTAGCCAATGTCTCCTATCTTATTTTCTTTTACATGATAGAAAATTAGTGGAGGGATAATTGACTGCTATTTATAGCATTCTTGATAGATATAGTAGCCAGTTGTCTTGGCCACTTGCCAATTGCTTAGTTTCTTTTGAAAATAGCAAGCATCACGCATCTTACTCTGGATGTAATCAAAGAATTTCAGTGTAAAATTAATTGAAAAGCTGATTCACAGACTTAAAAGAAAATTATTTTAAAAATAAAAACAAATACAATAATGATTAAAAAAAAGAAAAAAAATGTAAAGAAATATAATGACAATCAACTAGAAATAGAAGCAAATATTTCTTTGGAAAGAGCTGATTCTTGTTCAACTTTGGTTTGAGAGATGGCACTCTCTCCTTTATTGGACAAAATCTTTCTAGGCTCATGTCACGTGCTCTAGTCCCGTGCTTCTTGTCACAATCTTCATTCGGAGTCATTCAACGACTACGGTTTTCCATTACAGTACCTTCGGATCCTGTTGTTTAACCTCGTGGTTTATCTGTCTTTCTTGTCACGTGACCCACTTAATTCCACCCGTCCATCCCTACTCTCAAAGCGCTCCTCTCCTGCCCTTCCATGCTATGTTGATCATAATTCTTTCGTAATTGCGTTATCTTTACTTAATTGCAGCTAAACTTTATTTTTATTTCCCCCCTCAAATGTCAGGTCTCTAAACTTTATAAAGTTCTGTTGGAGTGCGTCTGTTGCGTATTCTCGGATGGAAATAGCTTAAACGGGAAAACGATGTAAAATAAATTGAAATATCCTTTTCTACTCTTGGCACAAGGCCCGTTTGGTGGGGGACCAGTTGATTAGATCGACCTCAGTATGCAACTGGTTCTTAATTTATCGGCCCCGAAAGGATGAAAAGTAAAGTCGACCTCGGCAGGAATTGAACACAGAACATAAAGACAGACGAACGAAATACCCTTAAGCATTTCGCCCGATGTGCTAACGCTTCTGCCAGCTCGCTGCCTTCAGTAACCCGACGTTTTGCATCCTTAATCTTTCATCTCTCGCACTTGTTTCAGTCATTAGACTGCGGCCATGCTGGGGCGCCACCTTGAAGAATTTTTTGTTGAATGAATTGACCCCAGGACTTATTTTTTAAAAGCCTCGTACTTATTCTACCGGTCTTTTTATGCTGCAGCAATTCATTACGCGGACGTAAACACACCAATACCGGTTGTCAAGTGTTGGTAAGGGACAACACA
>NC_142939.1:66745809-66755809 GCF_046866305.1 Octopus bimaculoides
ATCTACAACAAAATCTGTTATTTTGGCTACTTCAAGAGGAAATAATTGCTTAAAAATGGTTTCACTTCGACTTAATCACAAACAATTTTCTTCAAATTCTATCTTAACTCATAAGCAGAAAAAAAAACAAAAAGTGTGTGTGTGTGTGTGTGTGTGTACGTTTCTTCTCTTCAGATTTCTTCGCTTCTGACCTCACTCGCGAAGTTGACTTCTATTTGTTTATTTTCCATTTCACTATCTTTGTGGAAGGCAGGCTATTTATATAATTAACACAGCAAATGAAATTTGAATGGCAAAGATGGAGGAGGAGGAGGAGGAGGAGGAGGAGAAGAAGGTGAAGGGATATAACTTCTGGCTAATTAAATTGAAATAGCAGCAATTTAGTTCAGTATTATTTCTAGAGCAATTTACACCAATTCAGGTCAGATGAGCTGTGTGTGGTTAGGTTATTGAGAAGATGCAAGTATTCTTCACTTTGACTATGTTCTTCGTTCGGTATCTTGGGATTAACTGCTACCATCATGTTTAAACCATTTTAAGAAGTAAATTGTCACATAAGAGCAGACATTTATTTCCAAGAATCATTACGGTTTTAATTAATTTAATGAGATTCAACCATTACTAACCCCACCGTCACCGAATCACTACAAAGATGAATTGATTAGAAAACATCTACATAGGATCTTGATCTGCAGGAAGAAAAGACAGAAAAACATTTTAAAAATCACATTCTTCTGTCTTTAAAAGGGATGGGTACATCGCATAATGTGATCCTAGTTAGACTTGCCTCCATAGAAGATGGAATCTTCGCGATTGTAATGTCTTTGATGACAGGTCTGCAGCAGTAACGCGAACCTGAGCTAAACAGTAACGAAAGCAAAACCAACTACAATGACGACCACAACAACAACAACAACAACAACAACAACAGCAGAGTGTCGGCTGGAGAATCCTTCAAACGCAAAGCCAAAAGGTTCTCCAGCCGACACACACCCACACATATACACTCACACATACACACGCGCACACATACATAAGCACCAAACACGCATGCGTGTGCATTCGTGCGTTGATATTGAGGAAAATATCTCTTATGGCAAGAAAATATTTTGCATGTAATGAGATTTTTGAAAATTCTAAGCAGAATGGAAGAAAAAAATGTTATCAAAACTTCAGAAATGATATTTGAAAATATCTATTTAAATCTATTTAACCCATTACAATAGAATTTTGATGTTACATAACATCAATCATACAAAGACGAATATTAACATATCACAGCACGACATCCGAGTATATTTCTGGTAAACGGGTACACGAACGGGTACACGACATTAACCAACTACACCTGACTAAAAACATATCGAATTTTGCAGGAATTGATAAAATGAAACGGAAATATTCTCAACAAAATATTGTTATACATAGCTTAGGAATTAAAGATATCTTAAAGTTAGCTTATAAATAATATATACGAAGGTGGCAACAAAAAGTTCCCGGACTAGTTCGCTAACGCGCCAACAGATGACAGCACACGATTGCACGCACAATGAGAGCTAGCAGTGACATTCATGAGGCAGTGTGCCGAATGACGTCGCTGTGTTTACTTTGCAAGTTGTGAAGTGTTTTCTGACCACGTATATGCTGTACTCTGCGATTTTATCATAGACAGGAACAAAGAGCCAATGTGAAATTTTGCGTTAAACTTTGGAAGTCTGCTACAGAAAAATTGAGCATGCTTTGGCAAGCTTACGGTGACGAGGCAATGGATGGTACGCAATGATTGGAGTGGCAAGGGTACTTCAAAAGCAGAAGAACGTCCCTGGAAGATGATGAGCGATCTGGAAAACCTGCCACGAGCATCACCTCGGGAATGTGGTATTGTGCATCGAGAATTCGTTCCCCCTCCCCCCAGGGCCTGATCGTCAATCGAGAGTTCTATTGTGACGTTTTGAAACGTTTGAAGGAGGACATTCGGCGAAAGCGACCGGATCTGTGGAGCACGAAGAAGTGGATTCTTCACGACGATAATGTAGCCTGTCACCAAGCCCTCCTCACTCGTGTGTTTCTCCGAAAGCAACCTTGTGTCACTTCCGCGCTCGCCCTGTTCGCCAGATTTAGTACCTGTTGACTTCCATCTCTTCCCCACGAGGAAAATTCAGTTGAAAGGTTGCTGTTTTAATACCGTTATCGACATTAAAAGTGAATCGCAGAAGGTCCTCGGCACGCTTATGGAAAACAGATTCTAGGCCAAATTCCAAATGTGGCAGGAACGCTTGGACCGGTGTATTGCTGCGCAAGGTGACTACTTAAAAGGAAAGTATGCCAAAACTTACGTAAATATGTCCTGAAACTTTTTTATACCACCTCGTATTAATGCTGAAGAAAGATCCTTTGATAATATCATGGAAATTTTTGCCCTGTTATCTTGAAAGGTAGTTTGACAGCATTAGTAGATTACTTTTGAAAATTAAGCTTACGGAAGTGTTGGTGGATGATATGAAGGTTCTCTGTGGCGCGGAAACGGCAGATCTCTGATTCATTCTGAAATATCTGCGCATTACCTGAAACTGATAGCGAAATACTTGCGTTCTCCCCTTTGTCTCTCTATTTCCAAATATACTTGCAATACAGTGGGGTATTTTCCATTTGACATTGTCACGGTTATAACGTCTTTAGGCGCATGCCTACTCGATTCCAGCCATCTAGGAACTAATCAAGAATACCAGAAATAATAACAAAGAAAAAAAAAACAGTAACAACAATCGCAACAACTCGATGTAAAAAAAATAATTTCGTTTCTTTCTTGCAACAAAAACGAACTGAATTGAATAAAACAGAATAGAATAGGATGGGAGAGATTATAATAGAACGACAGAGAATAAAAGATTATATAGGAGAGAATAGAATGGAACAGAAGACAAGAGAGAACAGTGAAACAGAATAGAATAGAATAGAACATAAGGCATAATTATATATAATACAACATAATAGAACATATAGAATAGAGCAGAATAGAATATGTTGTTGACGCTGCTGCTGTTGTTGTTGTTGTTGTTGTTGTTGTTGTTGTTGTTGTTGTTGTTGTTACAAGTTGTGTGGGTAGAGTGGGAGTTGTAAGGATGGTGGCGGCGGCGATGGTAGTAGCAGCAGCAGTTGTGGTGTACTTGCACTTGCTTGCTGCAAGAGCTTTTTCTGTGAGGTCGACGAAGCTGGTCTCAGGGAACGACGCTACCACGTGGTTTAATGGTAGAAGCTCCACCACCCACCCACTCCAGCCGCCACTATTAGTGAGGAACGCCTGTTTTTGAGATGGTCATGCAGGCAGGCAGATACAAGTGGAGACGACAGCTTCGAAACCAAGCAAGCTCAGCTTCAATCCCAAAGACGGCACATGAGGCAAGTGTCTTCTTCCACAAGGTAACGGTTGTGCAGATGACTGACGTGTGCACATACATACATACATACATACATACATACATACATACATACACAGACACACACACATATATGTATATATATATATATATATATATATATATATAATTAAACCTTGGGAGAGGCATTATGCCGGTAATAAACACACGCACTGGTTCAGTCCTTTATTAATTTATATAGTTTTTTGTTAAATTATTTCATTGCACTCTTGCAATCTCTTCAGTAACTTGTCTCTCCACTTCCATTTATTTTGTGAATAAATCAAGATTCATCAAGAATCTTGCACACGAAATACACATACGAAATATATATATATATATATATATACATACAATCAAGCACACACATACACACCACACACGCACAAACACACACACACCCGCACACGCACGCACGCACGCACGTACATATGTGTTTATATGCGCATTTATTCGATAGTGAATGCACGGAGCTTAGTAGTTGAGGTGTTCGGCTCATGATCGTAAGGTCGTGAGTTCAATTCCCGGCGATGCGTTGTGTCCTTAAGCAAGACACTTTATTTCACGTTGCCCCAGTCCACTCAGCTGGCAAAAATGTGTAGTACCCGTATTTCAAAAAGGAGCCAGCCTTGTCACACTCTGTATCACGCTGAATCTTCCTGAGAACTACGTTAAGGGTACACGTGTCTGTGGATTACTCAGCCACTTTAATTACCCGTTCAGGCTGTTCCGTTGATCAAATCAACTGGAACCTTCGTCGTCGCAACCGACGGAGTGCCGGTTATCCAATAAACAGACACACAGACCGGAAATTAGAAAGATAAATAGATTGCCAGATAGATCCATATATTTGAATGTGTATATGGATATACACGTGTATATGTATGATGGAAAAAGTAAGAATTGTTGAGAAAAGACAATTATATAAAATAAATATTAACTGAATATCAAAGAATTTCTAGTAAAAACAAAATTCAAATTAAAAAAATAAACAACAGATTTATTGATACGCAAACATTGATCGGGAGGCGATGGCATTGAAAATATCGGTGAAAGATGTTGAATAGAGGAAACGAAAATTGAAATTTTCCAAAACAAAGAGCACGAGAATAAATCCTTCGCTCTCACTCTTTAGAAGTAATAATATATAGTACCGATAGATAGATAGATAGATAGATAGATAGATAGATAGATAGATAGATAGATAGATAGATAGATAGATAGACAGGTGTACAAATATGCATGCATGTTTATAAATTTATTTATAGATACATATAAGTTTACACTTATATATAAATCCTTTTAAACGTCAATATATATATTAATCGAATCTAATAAATAAATACACACACACACATAATAAAAATAATTATATTATATATATATATATAATAGAAATAATTTGTGAATTATCAAAGAACTGAGGTAGAAATTAACGCCACTGTTGTCTCCCCTGCTCACGCTCTCAGCCTCCATTACAATGCATCGTAGCAAATATATATTCACTTGCTTATTAAATCTCTTAGATCACTGCTTACAGTTGCAACGCACATATTATATTGTATTATTGTACGAAGGAAGAACCAATGCTTCCCTTCATCTGCCAGATAAATAGATAAACTGGGATCTAACTGTGCGAAAGGTTTGTTTGAATTTACATGCAGCGTTTTTCAGTTTTGCGTTTCAATGGTATCTACACATCTACACAGGTGATGGACACAGAGAATATCCTCCTACACACACACACACATATATATATATATGTGTGTGTGTGTGTGTGTGTGTATATATATATATATATGTATATATATATATATGTATATATATATATATATATATATATATATATATATATATATATACATAACACACACACACACACACACACACACACACACACACACACACGTACGCTCACACTTGGCTTAGTGGTATGTGTGCAGCCCTGATGATTGTGAGGTTGTAGTTTTGATTCCCGGGGTGATGCGCTGTCTTCTGAAGCGAAACACTTCGTTCCACATTGCTCCACTCCATTCAGCTATTAAAAATGCGTAACCCTTTGACCGACCGGCGTCGCAACCAAGGGGAGAACATACCATACGCTACGGAATCCCCAAAACCGACTTTAGGACTCTAAGGTTCAGAAGAGACTTTTGTTCTTTTTCCCTTTTTATTACATACAGGCATACATACCTACCTACCTACCTACATAGATACATACATACATGCATACATACATACATGCATACATACATGCATGCATAGATACCTACATACATACAAGTGTGTGTGTATGTGTGTGTGTATGTGTGTGTGTGTGTGTGTGTGTGTGACTACGTCTTTCAAGAGTTTACTGGATGATGTTGGCACTACTTGTCTCTCACTGATCCGTCTTTTATCTATTGTTATTTGTCGAACCGTTCAGTTATGATACACATCTGATATGGCATAGGGTCTTCTGTTTCAGACGCTGTTGTGATGTTTATGCATTACCTAATCTATTACTAGGGAAAGGAAACATTATTTTAATGCAACGGTGGATTGAAACCGCATCGCTGTGCATCGATTACTCCACGATCTTAACCAGTAATATTCGAAGGGTCAACGTGGTCAAATATAGTTTATATGACACCCTACCGTATTAAAACAGAAAGGATATGTTGCGTAATGCATTCCTAGATACATTATGTTATAAGAAACAAAAGACAGGATGGTCACGATTGGAATGCTTTTGGTTATAGATCTACTTTATCAGGACTGACCTGCAGTCAAAACAAAAACAATTAAAGTGCAGCGATAATATTTCTGAATGGAAATTTGAATCAATTTTTCTTCATTAAATAACGATTTTTCGTTAAAAGCTTTTTTTGCCGTGTTGGTAAAATATATGATTGATCGAATGACAGACAAATTTTTACTAATATTTTAGTGAAGAATTAACTTTTTTTTTCTTTAAATGTATGAAGTAAGAAAAAATGAAGGAGGAATATAATATAATTAAAGTCGTACAAGAAATATAACGAAATACAGAGAATTATAAGTAATATAAGTGAGATCAGGAAAGCTAAATAAATGAATAAAGTAGAAAAGGAAAATTGTGAGAAATATTGATCTGTCCACTGATATATATAAAGATAATAGATAGTGTAAGATTATCAAATGAGGAGAACGTATGATGGTTACATATCCATCCATTTTATCAGGTGATGGTCTAATATTCCAGGTTTTAAAAAGTAATTACCAAACAGATAGATTTTCGTAAAGATCTCTGATCTACTCAGTTAACTTGCAGAAGAATACGATTCCTTCCAACTACACAGAAACCTGTATCTTTCAGTTCTATATCTTTATGGTCCACGTTGTTCGAGAACCTTCTTTTCCTACACATATCAGTGGTATGTTCTCTCAAATTCTAGATGTAATTGAGTATTTGTTCCCCATTTTTCTACTGTTGTTTGAATATGCCTTCTATCATACCTACATAATATTTATTCCTTAGATTAATATTCATCTAGATGGAAGTAATTCTGCTTCATATATAATCGCTTCTTCATTCCATGAATGATTCTAATACTACTTAAAATATATTTCCCTCAATGTTTCTATTTTATACTTTTCAAAAATAAAGGTTATGTTTCATTCACACAGTTTTTTCCAATTTCTTACTAATTTTAATTATTTTTTATATTCATATATTGTTTTATTATTATCAGTTTTACGTAAACTTCCAATAAGTAACCGAGAGAAATAAATCAACCGTAATCTTGCCAAAACGATGATTGAACCCAACCTAGGCTGTCAACCCTAGTATTTTAGTTCATAGAAATGTGAGAGAGGTTGAATGAGTGCTGAGAAGAACTAAAATGGCCGCTCTTCTATGAGACATTCGCTTCGAATCAAAACCCAGATAAGCTAAATCAATACACATTTTAATTCACAAATATTTGTATCACGAATAGATTTTACTAATTTTACGTATGGTCAAAAACGGCAGTGTGGTTCTGTGCAAACCATCTTTTCCTTTTATTACGAATGTCTTAGATTCCATTCATGCTTTAAGTGCCATTTTGCAGCTCATTGACCAGCAAAGAGTTTACTCGAAAACCTGGCTCGGTTCACTCACTTACGTCAGATTCGCTGGTGAGAAACGCATGAAAGTCTTTTCATCTCATTTCCTACATCACAAGCTCCAAGACGTTATGCCCAATTTAAAACAATAATAGAAACAACTACCAGATTCGTTCACAGCACATTCTGAAACGTCCAGAAATAAAGAAAACATTGGATAATCTAAGTCTCGTTTAGTCATTTGAACCTTGAATTATATGGGACGCTCACGACTGGAACCGCTTTGATCATATGCGTGCCGAAGAATCAGTGACTTGGAGTTAAACAACAACAATATTAACATCACAATCACTAGGACCAATAAGAACACAAGTAATCCACTACGTGACCACTCGACGTGCCAGACATATGAAATAAAGGCCCCCAAATTATAAAATGTTGTTCTAGAAAAAGGTTTACGGTGTATGGATTTATTTGGACGGTAACAGCAGGAACAACTTCGTCGATAGGTTTTTGTAAGATTATAGGCGGAAATGGAGTTGAAAAACAACAACTAAGAACCCCGAAAACTAACGACATGTAATGAACATGTAATGAAGCGGACAAAGGAAGTCATTCAAGCCGCTAGAAACAGCAGCGAAGACTCACTCAGATCATAGCCAGCTTCTTTTAATTGGTCACTTTATTCCTTGGCATGCACAACGTTGAGTTGGTCACATTTGGGAAGCTTTTGATTGCATGATGCTGTTTAGAGGCTGAGCTCGGGCTGAATAACAACAAACCAATATGGCGCTAGAATTTTGACGACGACGAATAGATATCTGGTAAGTTAAGTACGTGATTTATTTATGAGAAACGGTGGAAGCCAACCGTTTCCAAGTTCGTTTGTAATGTCGTTTGGTAAATACACAAATTTCAGAACACCATCACCACCACCACCGTAACCACTTCGACCACCACCATCACCATCACCACCACGGCAACCATCTCAGCCACCACTATCACCAGCCACCAGTACCACCGTAACCATCTCCACCACCGCTACCACCATCATCACAGCCACCATAACAGCTTCCACCAATGCCATCCATCATCAGTCTTTCTTTTATCTTACCCTAAAATTTTGGGATTTTTCTCCTCAAAGGAAAAGAAAGGAAAAAAGGAAACGAAACGTTAGCGACAATCAGATTTCAGCTGAGGACGAAAGAAAACGACTTTGAAAAGATTTTTCAACTGAACAGCAGCTACAGGCAGCGGCGGAGTGTTTCATGCAAATATCGATCCAATGGATTGCTAACGTAAAAACAGAATGAGAGAGAGAGAGAGAGAGAGAGAGAGAGAGAGAGAGAGAGAGAGAGAGAGAGAGAGAGAAAGACAGAGAGAGAGTAGAAGATAATGCAGATGTTTCGATATGGCAGAAGCAAGCAATACAATGATAACGGTACCCACAGAACAATTTTGGCGCTACAAGCCTTTACAGACAAAGTTCCATCGTGAAGTTCCGAATTAACGATGTGATTCTCTACAGAAAAACTGCAGGAAAACATCATAAATATGCAATATGCAATGCGGTTGGCATCTTTAAGCAATGTGAGACAAAGAAAAGTTTAAAGGTTTTGTTGTGTTTATCGAAATTGTTTGTTTCTTTTTATACAACGAAAGATAATTGCTGCAAGAGAACAAGACTTAGATTTTAACGTCATAGGTTTTCATGTGAAGGTACGTACATACATATACTCAAACATATATGTATATATATATATATATATATATATATATATATATATATATATATATATATATATATATATATATATATATATATATATATATACACATATATATGTGCATACTGCGTGCACCCATACATATGAAAGGTATGAATGTAAGTATACAGATCAAACACATACATAGATATGTGTGTGCATATTTATGTGGGTGTGTGTGTGTGTATGTATACATATGCTGATATACATATGAAAACATATATATCTGTCTATATGTATGTTTGTATGTATGTATGTATGTATGTATGTATGCATGTTTGTATGTATGTATGTCCACGGTAGTAAACGAGATTTGAGTTGCAGACTTAATGTCTGAAGAGAAAACAGGATTTTTGCCAATAAGTTGTGAGATCACTTTTCACAACTTGTATGGTCAGATCCAAAAGATGATCACTTCACTCCTTCCTTCCTTCCTTCCTTTTATTTCTTCCTCACCATTCTCCATCGAGAATAACATCAAGCTAACTGCTCTTCACCGCCATTGTCATTGTCAATTTATTTAAAATGACTTTACCTCCACCAACCTCTGGAAATTTTCCAGTTTCATAAAATCGAAATAGTTCTCCATTAAAAAGGTATTCTCTCTTGACACTTACAATTTATTTCTTAATTGCACTTAATAATTGATCCATAATTATTTCCGTACACTCGTAAATTGGCCCTGAGGAGAAATAAATATGTCATTTTTCTACTATACTTTCGGTAGCCCATTTGGCGGTGAGATGGCAG
>NC_142939.1:66760809-66778309 GCF_046866305.1 Octopus bimaculoides
CGAATGTTTTATAAGATTCCCCCATCACTACCGCCTCGACACCACCTCCTACTCAAAACACTCGTTCAATTTTTATGTCTCCTACAAACGCACTCCTCCTCTCTCGCTCTCTCAAAACCACTCTTGTCTCTAAATAGCATTGCCTCGTAAACTATCCTCTTCCTCACAAATGCTTCTTTTGCCCCCCACCCCACGCACCCCCTCATCACTCTCGCTTTCAGATAGATAGATAGATAGATAGATAGATAGATAGATAGATAGATAGATAGATAGATAGATAGATAGATATAAACATGCATAAATATAATCTGAAATGTCAGATAAACCTTTCTTGCGTATTTTTAGTCAACACACAATTTAGTTTCGCTATGAAAATACAAAATGGCTGCACCTCTAGTCTTTTCTATCTGTGGCTCCCAAACACAAACACACATTCATTCACACCCACTTTTACATGTGTGTGCTTGTGCATGTGTAAGTATGTAAGTTTGTGTATGTGTTTCGTTTCGAGGATATATATTTGCATGATTTTGCTTTGTTTTGCAATTGTTTTGTTTGCATGTGTGTATATGCCTTTGCGTGTAGAAAAAATAGACGCGGTCATGATCGACTGATTAACAAATTCGCTTCGTAGCCATGAGACTCGGGGTTTGATAACACGAAAGAGAACACGTTTAATCTTGGTCAACTGACCGTACATACAGGATAAAATACATTTCTTTATCGGTGATGCAGTTCTGCTGAATCAAGTTCCCTGCATCGTCAGCGTTACTATGGCGACTATTTTCCGTCAAAAAAAGTCATTTATCGCGAGTAAATAAAAGCAAAATTAATGAGATTTTATTGCAAATGTTTGCTGAAGATCTTTTCCCAATTAATCATTCCGTGTCATGTTTTGTGTAATTATATTTATTAACAACCAATACAATGTGTGGTACACTCGTCTTCTCTATAACAAAAAGTGTGTTGTAGCCCCGACCTCTGCATTGGGTAAAAAAAATTGTGGAAAACAAATCGAACACTAAAACAAGCGAGGATGTTAAGTGAATGTACTGAAGTCCTATAAAAACACTTTGGTTGTTCCTCATTCACTTCACAAACAGCGAAGTACCGTAAAAAATCATTTGTTGTGTACAGCTTTGGAGCACAAAACGAGCTACCGACATCATTTGTGTTTTAGAAACCTTGGCTACCTGCAGGAGAAAGTTACAAACTTGTCCGAAATATTCCCCTTAACCATTTTTGCCGTAGGAAAATTCGCCGAAGAAAATATTTGCCGCATGGACAATGATAAAGAATATTGTATCAGCGTTTTTTAAGATATCAAAAAATTGTGATAAAAAGTTTTATAAAATCATTATATAGGTATGATTTTATTCAACGTCAAACATTTAAAAAGTTAAAAAAACGTGATGAGGTCATTTAAAACGTGTGGAAATTCCAAGCAATGGACTTGTATAACTTATTTGAAGATCTCAACCAGTTTGGAAAAAAGTCACAAGCTCTCCTATAAGGATATGACCACCACCAGAGATGTATGTATGTATGTATGTATGTATGTATGTATGTATGTATGTATGTATGTATGTATGTATGTATGTATGTATGTATAGCTATGCATATCTACATACATAAACACCTCCGTAATCAACAGAAAATGATCATGGTTGAGTATTTGTATCAGCATACTTCGAGCGTATAGACGCAGCAACAGGAATTTGGCAATTCCATTGGAATCTTTCTTAGTTCCTCTGAGATATCTGCAATAAAATGTTCTCCCTTCTAAAACTCTGACATGTTCTCTCTGCTATATCTCCAACGTAATTTCCAAATTGCTGTTAAAGTTATACACAAGGCTGACTGGTTATATAACTTCCGTCAATCGTTCATTGCAAAGCTCACACATTCGGTATTTCGATTTTATCGTCTGCAAGCACATCTTTCAACATGAACAGATGCATACACACAAAGACATACATATGTTCGAGGAAATTACAATACACATTTAGCAAAGACACATACGTACATACATAAATGCATATATACACACATACACATGTGTGTGTAGGTCAGGTTTTCCTAAAAGGTATTTGAAACATAACCTTATATAAACAGAAACACGAATATATATTTACATATACCTTATACGCAGACAGTCCAACCAATACATATGCCTCTGTGTGTGTGTGTGTGTGTGCATACATATATATGTATGAGTGTCTCTCTGCTTGCGTGCGTATATATATATATATATATATATATATATATATATATATATGCACACAGACACACACACACACACACACACACACACACACACACACATCGAGAGACAACACACTGGTAGTTTGATGAGATTCCCGACAGGAAAGGACAGTTCAATCTGAACGTATCGATATCAACTTCCGATCACTTCCAATACTTACCACCATCACCAGCACCTCCGCCGCCGCCGCCACCACCGCCACCATCGCTCTATGTCTATTACTGCTATCAACTACAAGAACAGTAACAACACACCCCGGGTAGTTAATGGAGCGAAACGGCTGTATTGATCACCGGGTTGATAGGATGTTGGCGAGCGGACGGAATCGGGGTTGAAGTTGATGGCTTTCTACTGATTTAGATGCAAGTCAATTCATGCGGAACGAATATGTATGGGGTACAGCAGGGAAACTAATGCTACCACCTCCAATACAACTACCGCCAGTGCCACCACCACAACCAACATCGTCACTACCACTATCATCACTAGCGCCACCACTACCACTACTACAAGCACCACTGTCACCAACACCACCACCACAACAACCACCAGCACCAACACCCCTACCACCACTACTACTACTACTACCACCACCAGCACAATTACTATAACAACCACTGCCACAACTATCAACGCTATCACCACGAGTGTCACCACTACCACAACCATCACCACTACCACCACTACCACAACCATCACCACTACCAACACCATCACATCTGGTGTATTACCGTAACCACCACCACCTCTACCGCCACTACCATTGTTGTCGGGTGTCTCTATGTCATCTCTTGACATGCTAGAAATAACAGCTGCAACTCCCTAAAGTCAAACTCTACCGTCTTAAGAGAACGTCAAAGGGGTGTATATGAGGAAAAATAAGACACGGCAGTCACGGTTGGAATTCCTTTGAATGTAGTTCAATCCAGTTTGAGCGTCAGACCCCGCCCCTATCCGTGAAGCACCATAAACATTGTTTTCACTCCCGGTCCACTAACGTAGACCTGATTTCCAATTTTGGAACAAAACCAGCAATTTCGGAAGTGGGGGTAAATCGATTAGATCGACCCCAGCACTCAGCTGAGAAAGGTGAAGTCGATGCTGCTGGAATTTGAACTCGGAACGTAAAGCCGGACAAAATACCGCTATTTTGCCCGGCGCGGTAATGAGTCTTCCAGCACGCCGCCTTCAAGCCAGTCGCTTAAATTTGGGGCTAGAATACGACATAAAGCAGAAATGAGACGTTATAATACAACACAATTGCCGGTTGCTTCATATATCTAACAATGCTGCACTCCCTTCCTATTAAATCAATAACGAAATTTAAGAAATAACAAACAGAGGAGAATTGCACTTTTTAGAACTGTTTTCCCTGATACGTTTGTGTAATATATTGCAGAAATTTCTAGTAAAGAACATAAGATATCGTTATCTACATCATCATCATCATAATGAATATCATCATCATCATAATCAACATCATCATCATCATCATCATCAGCAACAACATCAGTAATAACAAGTGTAGTAACTACGTCAATAACAGAGTTATTTAAGTACAATGTTAGACATTTATTGTACATAAAATAGTGTTGTACCACGTGATGTAGGGGACGTTTAATGCTCTACAAGATATCATTATTGCTGTAATCTTCTTTTCCTTTTTTCCGCTTCTCTTCTATTTTTTCATTTTGTTTTGTATTTCCAGCATTTTTTAAAAAATTTCTTCTGTATTCTTTATGATTATCTTTTGTGTTGTTTATTGGCAGAAACGTTAGAGCGCCAGACAAAAGGTCTTACGGCATCTCTAGGTTTAATTCTTCACTTTATGTTCTGTGTTCAAATCCCGCTGGTGTCATCAGCACCTTTTATCTTTCCAGAAGACGATATAGGAAATTTCTGGTTAAGCACGGGGTTTGTCGGAATCGTCTAATACCTACTTCACAAAAATTCTGACCTTGTTCCGTAATTAAAACAATTATTATTGTTCAAATTGTTCTGTTAGATGTTGATTTTTAGGATTAGTGCTGGAAATGGAATCTGGAGATGGTGATTCCTGTGTGCTTTAGGATTTCTTGATAACGAGATCTTTATCTATGGATACCTTAAAGAGTTAAGAGACTCGCCAGCGTGAAATCCAGACAATAGAAGTGAGACGCCTCGATAACCGGTTCTAACGGCAGAAATCTTATCTAGAAAGCCTTAGTGGAATAAATGTACAACATTGCTGTTGCGTTGGTGCTTGATGTTTGATTCTTGTTGAGAGATAAAACGGACATCCTCAGATAACAATCGATGTGTCTTGGCACTGACCGAAAATGGGCTGCTGTGGATAATTACCAAAGCATGCTGCGATTTCCCATCGGCGTCTGAATACAGGAACATCCGGAATATCCCATGGCGTGAGGAGGTTCTGCCGGAAGTTAACAAATGTGTGTGTGTGTGTGTGCATGTAGGTATGTATGTATGCACAAAAACACACCTACACACACACACATATATATATAAGGGACTTTATATGTATGTATATATATATATATATATATATATATATATATAAACTTATGTACCCTTTACGTTTATACCTTTCTATCTATATACGCATATATACATTTCTATATCTATCCCTACACATCTGTCGAATAATCGATTGGTGTACCTTTCCATTTAGTTCACTAAGTGCGTAGCCGTTTTTCTACCTCTCTATCAATCATTCTATATACATGCATATATATATATATATATATATATATATATATATATATATATATATATATATATATGTATGTATGTATATGTACATATGATTAAATACTACCTTTGTTTCCTGCCATATGCAATGTGTCTGATTGTCATACCACCACCAACAACTTTCGGCTCAACTCATACAATTACAAACTCAGGGATATGTTCACACGTCCATCTGTCTTTCTGTCTCTCTATATAACTATATCTCTTCTCTTTCCCTGTCTCTCGTTGTCTCTCACACTCTTTTTCTTATTCATTTGCTCTGTTTTTCTCTGTCTCCATCCATTTCTCTATCTTTTTATCTTTGCATCCCATTTTACTTGGTCATCTTTGTTTTCTCATATAACAGGGGCAACCACGTGAACCGGTAAGTTCGATTGTGAAGCGATGTTGGGGAGGTCAAACACAGACACACAAACATATACACACACATACATGTATATATATATATATATATATATATATATATATATATATATATGCATTGACGGCCCTTTCCGAACACATGTAGAGAGAAACACACACAGAAATAAGCACACTCACACATATATTTACTTGACATATTAATCTCCAGGCCCGCTCCCGCCGCCCACTATATCAGTGCTTTACTAGAGATTATCTTCTGCACCAGTCGTTCTTTTGGCAATATTCCTGTCTTCTGAACTCTTCATCCATCCATTTCCTTAAATCTCTATTTCCTCTCCTGAAAATGTCTCTTTTGCATAACTGGCTTGTAAAGACTCTGAAAAACAACAACACAAACATATATTCATATAAAATTACACACTGATATATTATTCTTTACACATTCACACAAATTCGGAAAAATTATATATATACATGTATGTATGTATGTATGTATTGACATGTGTATATATATATATATATATATATATATATATACATGTATGTGTGTATATATATGTGTGTGGGTGTTTATGTATGTTGTATGTATGTATATAGGTATCGATGTGTATATATGTAACCAGTATTGAATATTCATTTATTCTTCACTCTACAAACAAGCCAATACGCCACCACCAAACCCACCCCTTACATAACCCATTCAATTCTTGGACTAAGTAAAAAAAAAAAAAGATAAACAATACGCAGACCATCATATTTCCGTTCTGTTATCAACATTTTTTGGTGACATGCCATCAAAGAGAAACTTGAATGTTACCATCTTTCTTATCGATCTGTTATGGTTTCCACTCTCTTGCTACTCTGCGGTCAGTTTTACGACCAGTGGTATCTAGCAACAACGCATGCGCACTCATTACAAAACTACCCGCTGCCAAGATTTATCTATGCTTTCTTTTTCCAGCAACAATATGGCGATCCAGCTAAGTGGATCGTGGGACAATATGACGGCGGCGAAGGAAGACACGTGGGGTTGAAAGTGCGCCGCGAAATTCAGGCTTCGTTATTACGAGGTTCTGCATTGATCAAGTGTTCTATGTTATAGTTCGGGGCTGGTCAATATATTGTGACTCGAATTTTGTCGATGGGAAGTCAGGGAAAGCACTTCGCATATACTTACACACACACGCACACACATACGCGCGCGCGCATATACATGCATATACACACACGTGACTAAACACATATCAAATTTTGCAGGAATTGAGAAAATGAAAGGGAAATATCCACAACCAGATTTTGTTACACAAAGCTTTCAGAAATTTCAAAATTTAGCCATTAAAGATAGTTTTAAAGTTAGCTTATAAATACGAGTATAATATATACGAAGGTAGCATCAAAAATGTCCCTGACTAGTTCTGCAGTGCGCCAATAGATGACAGCACACGGCTGCGTGCACAATGAGAGCTAGCAATGGCATTCATGAGGCTGTATGTTGAGCAACGCCGCAGTGTTTCGCACAGTCCACTTTCACCGTTCTTTTATACCATCATGTGATATTCTGGTTTCATTTCAGGGAATTCTAGCAGAATCATTCAAGTTTCGTGACCTCTTTGAGTCGAGAAATTCAGAGATCTTCACAGGATATCCACTGACTTCTTTCTACAAGATATCTGGTTTGTGTTATGCGAATAGGGAAACGTTTCATTCCACCAAGGTGTGGTTTACTTGGAAATCTTCTTCTTCTGTGAAATCTCTTCAGCAATGTTTGCTTTTATTGGAATTTGGTTAGGAAGGTAAATGAAGCTTGTCGATTTCTCCAGGGTGTAACTGTTTAATGTAATTATTGCATCACGTATGTGAATAATGAGCGAGGATTGCATGAATAGACTTTAATGCATTTGGTTTGCTTGGATTCAATTTCGGAGCTAATTTCCTCTTTGCATCTACTCAAAGGAATTCATGATAGGATGCAGATCTGCAACATACATTGTTCAGATAACTGCATCATCTATATAATGAATATATTGATGAGTTCGATCTTGATTTTTAGTTATTCGAGATTAAAGAAAACGATTCTATTCTCTGTGATTCCTGGGTTCCGTAGAGAAAGGATAAAACCTCTTCATACACAAGACGTTTCGAACAAGAAAACATAAAACAACAATCTGAGAACCTTGTTGGTTTATTATCGCGGTTGCTGTTTTCCCCTTCAATTTTTACGCCCAGTAATTATCCCACTGGCCAGTGTTTGGTTTAAAATATTAAACAGAATTAGCAACAATATCAGAGCCTTGTTTTTTTTTCTCCTTTTGGCTTTTAATGTTGTTGCTATTTATCTCTTCATTTTTTTTACGTCAATACATCCACTAATTACCCCACTGACCAGCGTTTGGTTTAAAATATTAAACAGAATTAGCAACAATATCAGAGCCTTGTTTTTTTTTCTCTTTTTGGCTTTTAATGTTGTTGCTATTTATCTCTTCATTTTTTTACGTCAATACATCTACTAATTATCCCACTGACCAGCGTTTGGTTTAAAATATTAAACAAATTAGCAACAATATTGCAGCCTTCTTTATTTGCTATTATCGTTGCTATTTTACTCCACAATTTGTGCATAAAAACATCTAATTATGCCATTGATCAGCGTTTGGTTTAAAATATTTGATATTATCTTGTAGAAACCATAAAATTTTAGTGAATTTTCCTGAGGTTGTAAATGTATTTTTAAAAAAATAACTCCAGAGGATTATTCTAGTTTTTTGTCGATAAACTTAATTAAATTAAAGAAATTAGGCTTCGTGTGTTTACTTACACAAGACAACATATATACATGACGAGGACGTCAACCAGCTATATTTGTATATTCACGGCACATTCTATTAATACTGTACATAATTATTGTCCAACCATTAAACTTGTACCATTATGTAAATCAGTCACAAGTGTTGTTTGTATTTCTGCCATTATCATCGACAGTTTCGGAGAAATAAAGAGAGAAATGTCTTGATGAATTGTAAAATAACTGTGAATCTAGTTCAGTTGATAACCTCAGCTGCCACAAAAACACCCGCTTGGCTCTAGTTTCATATCTTCTCTAAACACGTATGAGCTGTTTATTAATTCATACATAATCCGCCCCACTAACAGTATATTAGTGATAAATAATATATCAACGAAAGGCTTGGAAAGACGTTGTTTCGTGTGATTTCTCTCGTATTCGCCATACTGACGATGTCATATAAGCAGCTACACACACACGCGCGCGCACCTTTGGGAAGGTGGAGAGCCCCACCTTGGACAATTTTTTTAACCGAACACATCGACCTTCAGTATCTTATTTTCTTTAAAGCCTGGTAATTCTATCGGCCTGTTCGTCGAACCGATAAGATACAGGGACGTCAATACACCGGTTGCCAACTGGAGACAGACAAACAGACACACACACACACACACACACAAACGTGTACATATATATATGACGGACTTCTTTCGGCTTCCGTCTACGAAATCCACTGTCAGACGCTGTAGTAGACTTTGCCCAAGGAGCAACACAGTGAGATTGAACCTAAAACCATGTGGTTTGGAAGCAAGCTTCTTACCACAGAGCCACGCGTTTGCCTAAAAAATCATAAATTAACTGTTCTGAATGTAGTAGCAGTGATTGCAAAGGTGGTGGTGGTATTTTGTTAGTCAACTTGTTAATAGAGCTGGTAGTAGTAGTAGTGGTAGTAGTAGTAGTAGTAGTAGTAGTAGTAGTAGTAGTAGTAGTAGTAGTAGTAGTAGTAGCAGTAGCAGTAGTAGTAGTAGTAGTAGTGGTAGCAGTAGCAGTAGTAGTAGTAGACATTGCAGTAGTTATGGTTGTCACAGTTGCGGCTGTAGTGTTAGTGACGCGGTAGCTGTGTTTGAGGTAGGAGAGATTATAGTAATGCTTAGATACGTAGTCGGTGTTGTTGTTGATAGCTCTGATTGATGTAGCAGTACGAATAGTAGTAGTGGTAGTGGTAGTGGTGGTGGTGGTGGTGGTGGTGGTGGTGGTGGTGGTGGTGGAGGTGGTGGTGGAGGTGTTGGTGGTGCTGTGATTAATAGACGGTTTAAATTAAAGACAGTCGCTAGAACACATACACACACACATATCCACACAAACGCACGTAAAATACAACGGTCACACAAATACACACAGACACCAATATACATACATACACACACACACACACATATACATATAGACACACACACACACACACATCTATACACACACATCCATACACTCACACATACATATGTATATAGACACAGAACGTGTATGCGTAGATATGTATGTGTGTGTGTGTGCGTGTGTATGTGTGTGCGTGTGTGTGTATGTGTATGCAAGCGTGTGTGTAGCTTTCGTATACTTTTCGTTTTGTAGGAGGCAGTGGGTGGTACGCTTAAGCCGCTTGCTTCGAAGTTATATGGTTTTGAGTTCAATCTCATTGTCTGGCATCTTGCGCTAGTAGCTCCGCTTTTAGCCCCGGGCCGATTAATGCATTACGAGTGAAATCGCTAGACGAAAACTGAAAGAAGCCCGTCGTATGTACATACATACATGCGCACGTACGTTTATATGCATGCGTGTATATATTGCAAAAATATATGTAAAATATAATAGAAATATCAGAAGAGTTTACAGACGAAGGGAAAATACAGCACAGACATATGTGCACAAGTCGGATCCTTTCGTCAGTTGCCAATTAGTACTCATAACAATTTTGACACCGTATTGTGTGTAATTTTATTTATATATATTAAGGTGTATATACATACAGACAAAAACACACACACACACACACACACACACACACAGAAATACACACAAACACACACAATTGCAAACACACCGGCTGCCTCCACCAGCCGCACCACTAGCATCAGCCTCCGTCAGCACCGCCAGCCGGCCACCGCTTCCGCTTTTGCAGTTACAGCTTATGATGAGGTCGTCGGCTTTGATGGTGATGATGGTGATGATGATGACGACGACGACGACGACGACGACGACGACGACGACGACGACGACGATCATGATGATGATGAAGATGCCATAGCTATTATTATTTTCCAGCTCTGCAGGCACTGTTTTTAGTGATTCTGGTAATTTGGTGAAGGAATTGAATTAGGAACGACACTTTATAAAATTTGAATGGGGAACTAGTTAAAAAGAAAAGCTACAAAAAATGTTAATAGTAATAACACCACCAGTACTGCCACCACCACCTTTACTGCCGCCACCATCACCACCACTACCACCACCATCGCCACCAGCATTCCTACCACTAACACTACAGCTGCATTCACTTCTCACACGACACCATTCCAACCACGACCACAACAGTTGACATTTCTAGTTTTTTCTACCACCACCACCACCGCCACCACTACAACCACGAACGACAATAACATCAACATCAATATATAACTGACAACGTTAAACGGAGTGTTTTTCATTGATAGCAAAGAATGGTCATCAAAAGATTCTTTTTGGTTTTTCTTTAAGGCTCAAAGAGAGAAATAATTCTTCGCTAGAAAGAGAATGCAGTCGTTTAAATCGAACCGAATACATGACTGGTACATATTTGGCGTAAGTTGTCGAAGGATATAAACCAAAATTGCCTCGAGCTGACATTACGGCCCTCCGTCGGTTACGACGACGAGGGTTCCAGTTGATCTAATCAACGGAACAGCCTGCTCGTGAAATTAACGTGCAAGTGGCTGAGCACTCCACAGATACGCGTACCCTTATCGTAGTGTGACAATGCTGGCCCTTTGAAATACATGTACAAGAGAAACAGGAAGAATGAGTGAGAGAAAGTTGTGGTGAAAGAGTATAGCATGGTTTGCCACCACCCTCTGGTGGAGCCTCGTGGAGCTTTAGGTGTTTTCCACTCAATAAATACACATATATATATATATATATATATACATATATATACATATATATACATACATATATATATATATATATATATATATATATATATATATATATATATATATATATATATATATATATATATATATATATATATACATATATATATATATATATATATATATATATATATATATATATATATATATATATATATATATATACATACATAAGATCTCTTTGTAGGTTACATTTTGTGGTATCTTGGTCCGGGAAGCTGTTGTTCGCTGACATATATCCAGGTGTAGGTGGCTTATCTGGTATCCCTAGAAAACTTTTGTCCATGTTACGTTTGAAGCTGATTGGATATCTTTCTTGTTTGTTTCGAAAGGCCAACAGAGATCTAATCCGAAGGACTTATATGAAATGCATGAGAAGTCTTCAGATAAAGTGACAATCGCATGAGAGAATGCATTAAACTGCAAAGCACATTGAAGTCCCAAATTGACGAACTATTTGTAAAAGTTCCAAGGATATTCCACGGAATTTTCCATGTCAGCTATCCAAAGAATGTGAGCCCATCCTTGCCTATTCTGACAAAGGAGTTACGTATGGTAGCTTTTAGCTTACCAATGTGCAGAAACCCACGGACCTGGTAAACCTGGCAACTGCGACCGATGGTGCTCTGCAACGACCCGTTTCTAAAGCCTTATTGCGTCGCTGCATCTGCTGTTGCTCCTCCTTCCCTGTTCTCCGTATCCCCCCCCTTTCCCGCTCATCTAGAGAAAAAGCCCTCAAGTCGCTTTCAACTTTACATGGCTATCAACACGGTTTTCTGCCCTGTACTACGTCTAGCTTATTTTCACTTTGTATTCGCTTCTGGTCTTGTATGCTTGGTGACTGATATAAACGATATTTAACTGTTATTTCCAGCAATTTGAGAAACCACATAGACACTCTCTCGTTGTCTCGTTGAATCTCCTGTATATAAACCATGTTATTTTCTAACTACAACTGACACTTTACCCCCAATATGTCTCTCTATTCAGTCTCTATTTGTACGATTTGTCGATGTTTCTTTTATCTCTATGTTTGATTTAATCTCCTAAGGAATCTCCCGGGATATCTTACAAATTCTTTATTATCTTTAAAGATTTTCCCATCGTTCTCTCTCTACTAGTTTATCTGGTTTTAATCACGCTCTCCTATGTCTCTTATTTCCTTTTTCTCTTCAATGATTATTTTTCTTTAATAATTCTATTTGTTATTTTATTTTACTAGTTCAATTGCTTCCATTTTTCGCCTCCAACTCATCGATAATTCTCTTTTCTTTCGCACCTCTTTTCTTTATCTATCTCTTGTTTAGGTGGGTGAAAGCTATTCGTTCATTCTCTCAAGAACTTCTCTCTATCCTTCATAGCGCACTTTCTTTCAGTCCGCAAAACTTAAACGACTCGTAATGGCGCCGATATTTTTCTCTTCAAAAATCCTGGTGGTATCCGTCCCTCAGAAAGTTTAACCAGAGCCTATTTCTTCCAGAGAAAAACAGAATCGCCCTCACGGTTGGACTGAGCAGGGTTTCAGTTGCTGCTATTTTGTTGTCATCGAGGTCATCACCGGTGTTATTGCTGCTGCTGCTGCTAGTGTCTCCTTTGCCGTCATCACCACCGTTGTTGTTACTGCTGTTGTTGTTTAACCCCAGGCTTTACCCTTTAGAGTACATGAATTTTCTCCTTTTCAATTACGTTGCCCTGGTTATTTATTTAAAGTACACATGGTCACCCATTTAGACTTTCATAACATAGCACAAAGAAAATTGATATTTTTATTCACAGGCGTTGCGTTTGATTTTCTTTTCTGCTCTTTATTTTTAGACATTACTTCTACAAGTTCAAATCTCACCGGGGTTGAATTCACTTTTTAGGTTTCCTGTGTTGAGAAAACATCTATCACTCTTCGACATCTATTGGTCATCGATTTATTGCGCCTCTCATCTCGCTGGCCTTCGGCTAATTTTAGAAATCAGTTTTTAGGTTTAACTTTGTTCCTTCCGTATTCTCAAAGGGATTTACTCTATTCATTACATTTATTGCCTAACAGGAAGATATTATTTTTATTATTATTATTATTATTATTATTATTATTATTATTATTATCACCATTATTATTATTATTATTATTATTATTATTATTATTATTATTATCACCATTATTATTATTATTATTATTATTATCATTATTATTATTATTATTATTATTATTATTATTATTATTATTATTATTATTATTATTATTGTTCAGTAGTTTTATTTTTAAAACGTGCTTTCACTTCACTACCGAGCGCAGCTCTGTGCGCCTTGGGTATGTGCTGTGTTTTGCTGTGGTGCTCTTATGTTTACTGTATTGAAAGTGTTTTGTGTAGAATGTGTGCAGTACCCAGTAGTGCAATTTTCTGTATGTTATATATATTTGTAAGTCCTGGTATTTTTGTTATGTATTTGTCTGAATATTTTTTTATTATACCTAAGGCACCTACTATGATAGGAATTGTTTCTGTTTTTAGATTCCACATTCGAGTTATCTCTATTTCCAGGTCTTTGTATTTTGAAAGTTTTTCCATTTCTTTTAGAGAAACGTTGTCATCTGCTGGTATTGATACATCAATTAGAAAGCTATTATTATTATTATTATTATTATCACCACCATTATTATTATTATTATTATTATTATTATTATTATTATTATTATTATTATTATTATTATTATTATTATTATTATTATTATTAGGCGACGAACTGGCTGAATCGTTAGCACACCGGGCGAAATGCTTTGTGGTATTTCAACAGTCTTTACGTTCTGAGTTCAAATTCCGCCGAGGTTGACTTTGTCTTTCATCCCTTCGGAGTCGATGAAATAAGTACCAGTTACGTACTGGGGTCGATGTAATCGACTTAACCCCTTCCCACAAAACATTTTCAAGACCTCGTGCCTAGAGTAGAAATAGGAGGTATTGTTTTCAGTTGTGTTTGTTTTCCCGCCTCCACGTTCTGTTGATCTCTATTTCCAGATCTTTACACGTAGATCACTTCTCCATTTATTTTAGCAGTATATTATCCTCTTTAGGATTATAAATCGATTGGTAGGCATTTCTTTGCCTGCTCGTCCTTGACAATAGTGCCTACTTCTTTGGTATCTATATTCTTCAATGAGTGAATCGACATATCCCAGAATATAAGCGTTCTGACATTCTCTAAGACCTGTCTATTATTATTAGAAGTCAAAGTTTCTTGAATTGTTGAAAAATCGCAAACAGCCGGAAATATGGTTATTGATCGAAACTTGACTCATTTCCAAAGCCTTTAAAAATGCGACACATAATTATCTATGCAATTATAAGCAGAACACGTGACATATTCATTTATCTGCAAGCAGAACATAGTATTTTCATTTCTTCAGTATAATGCGTAAAACGCAAAATGCAACGGAGGACGCCATCGCTGAGGTAGATTCAGTGCTGTTTAACTAAAACGCCTTTCTTTCTCAGTATATCACCATTTTCAGTATATGTCGGTTCCATTATATTGGAAATAAACTATTTTATCTTTTCCTTGTAAGATTGGGAAAACTCTCAATAGTTATCGATGTGAATGTCTGAAAGAATACACCAATAACTCTCCGAGAGACACAAGTCACAACTTCTAGGAGAATTAATCTAGTGTGATGCATAACAATGCATTTTATAATTACTAGCATTAACATCCGTTATATTCCAGATGTATCTGGAGAGGAAGGTGGTGAGAAGTCTTTTCGAGTGCCTGGATGTATACATATGTTGTGATAGTGTTGTTTTAAAGGGATTTTCTGTAAGCCTTTCGTTGCACTGTTATTTACAAAGTAAACATAGCTCCATAAATGAATGCAGTCGAAAGACATATGTAGCTGACGTAGAAGACGTTAGAGAATTGTATAGAAATTACATAGGAGAGAGGATTTTTTTTTACATGTTTGTAGAAACATCTATAGACAAACTCTACCGCGTTTATTGATTACCTTTTAGCTTATACACCATCAGCTCCGGCAAACATGAACACAAATAAATACCTACAGACATGCATACATACATAAAAACACACGTACACACATACATACAGGCACACATATCTACCTGTATGTGTGTGTGTGTACGCGCGCGCGTCATGTGTGTACACTCGCTCACACACACACACACACATGCATACATGAATCCAGGTAGAAATGGCGCCAAAAACAAAGTTACTGAAAAGTTATATCACAATCACTCGTAAAAATCTTAAAGAGAGGTTATTTCATGTGAATTATTGAATAAAAAAAATCATTATTTGTTCACCAAGATGCAAATTGGATTGTCATTATACACAACTCGTATATTGTTAGTTAATAAGTGACGTAATAAATTATTTGTTTAATTATTTAAATACTCTTTATGATATTTAAATTAGATGTGACATTTTACCTGCTTCTTTTACCTACCGATTAATTGGGACTTTGCTTGTGGTGTTATTTCCGTTCACATGTGTGTGTTTGTGTGCGTGTGTGTGTGTGTGTGTGCATGTACATATGTATATATGCATATATATACGCACACAGAAGTATATGTATTTCTGTGTGTATATGCATAGATTATATATATATACATATATGTGTATATATATATATATATATATATATATATATATATATATATATATATATATATATATATTATATACATATATATATATATATATATATATATATATATATATATATATATATATATATATATATATATATATATATATATATATATATATATATATATATATATATATATATATATATATATATATATATATATATATACAGATATATATATATAAATATGTATATGTATATATATATGCACATATATATATATATATCCATATAGATATTTTTCTATATGTATGCATATATATATACATATTCATAAATATATATATTTATATAAACATATATACATAATATATATATATATATATATATATATATATATATATATATATATATATATATATATATATAATGCATATAGTGTGTGTGTGTGTGTGTGTGTGCGTGTGTGCGCGTGCCTGTGTTTGTGTATATCTAGGTGCTGAGATGCAAGATAGCTGTTTTTGCCTGATTCACAAGCAGCTGCACCAAACATTCGAACACACACGCACACATCATATACAGTGAAAGGCATGTATATACACACACACAACTAACGCACGCAGGCTTACATAAAACCGCATAAAGATACACAGTGCTACACACACACACAGAAAATACAGTAAGGGTAAGATAGATAGAAAAGCAGAGAGAGAGAGAGAGGGGGAGAGACAGAGAGTGATAGATAATGAGGGAGAAATTTAGAGAGAGCGAGAGAGAGAGAGCGGAGAGAGAGAGAGCGAGAGAGAGAGACCGGTACATATGTAGAGACATGCGACTATACACAGTCACATTGTTGCTGATTGAGAAAAGCTTCGATGAAGCGAGTAGAGGAACCAGGCTAGCTATGAATTAATCTCCATCCAGTAGAGCACACAGCTTCGTCGTGGTCGTCGTCATCTCTCCTCCTGCAGATACTAAAGTCTGTTGATGCTGTATGGCAGCGGTTGTGTGCGTGTGCCGGCTTCTACATAACACAGGAATTTAGCATCTCTTCCGCATCACACATCAACAGCCTGCCTGCCTGAAAACTAAGTTACTTTACTTACAGCTTCATCTGAAAAGAACACACAACTTCGCCGCAACAGGAATATCATATATATATTTTTATATACACATATCTCCATACACACACGCACACTCACACATATATTATATATACTCTATACAATATACTATATACACACATATACTTACATGCGTCGAGTTTACAGCGATTGTAGAAGATGTCCAACGAAATAATATAACAAAACATGAAGCAATTGATCAGGTAAAGTATATATGAATATATGTATATATATATGTGTATATATATATATATATGTATATATTAATTCTTAACAAAATGTCTTATTTTACACGCCCCCTTTCGCCACGTTTTACACATACATATATATGAATGTGAGTATGCGTGTGTACTTATATATTTACATGTGTGTGTGTGTTTGTATGTATGTGAAGTTGCGTGTGCGTGTCTCTATGTACGTACTTAAACTCATGCA
>NC_142939.1:66785809-66800809 GCF_046866305.1 Octopus bimaculoides
CGTGTCAGTTCGTGTGAGCTGACCACGTACAGGCATTAAAGAGTTTTAGTTATACGTATACATACACACACACACACACACACACACACACACGCACGCACGCGCACACACACACACACACACACACCAATCACATCACACACATGTATATTTTATGCTTATATATATATATATATTCCAAGACACATTTATCTGGTTCAAATAAATTGCAATATGACCGGGTATTATAGTACATTATAGTATTGATCAGCCCCGGGTCTATTGTAGAAGACAATTGACCAAGATACTGCACAGTGAGATAGAACTCAAAACGACGTGGTTGCAATGTGATCCTCTCAGCCAGAAAGCCATGCTTGCGCCTGTTTAAATACTTCAACAGTTAATTAAGATTTTAAAATAATTACAGTCAAAAGTCATGTTTACTGAATTACTTGTCTTTGAATTCATACTAGTTAAATGTTTACCGGTGTAAATATTATTTATTTAATTAGTCAAGTATTTATAGTACTTATAAACGAATTTTGATAGCTTTTTCCTCTTCTTGACTTTCCTACACAAACCTCTGACATTTTCCCGTTATTCTCTTTTTCCTCTGGCTTGATTTTTTTTATTCTGTTAACAGAGTAGCAGACTTTATGTGTAGCTTATTTCTTATTCTAAACACAATTTGTAAACACATTGCAAATGTCACATCAACACATGGTGTTTACGTTACATGAATTCAAGTTGACAATTTAAACGAATTACTGCAACCGATGTACAGAGATTACTAAAACATCTAAAATAACATCAGCGAAGGAGTCTCCACCTGGTCATTCGGCATCCTAGAAATAGCAGCACAACTACAATACACATCGTTTTGGTTTAAAAAGAGAAGATCAATGCAATCGTAGATACCAATGAAGTGCAAAATTGACTCCATGGCAATTGTTTCAACGTGTTCAATAAAAGATCTGGTCAAAACCGAAGGGAGATTAGACTCTGAAAACCTGCTTTAAACGTCAATATATATTAATTGTTGAGTCCAACAAAACTCCCACAGAAAACAAATTAAAAGAAAACTTTTATTTTCTTAAACTGTTCATCATGCACTTTTGCATTAGCCTTCATACATAACTGCTCTCATCTGCTACAATGTAATAGCATATATATATATATATATATAGTGTATTACGTTAGGAACGTATTAAAGTACAAGATAGAGTTCGTTCAACCTTAGAATTACAAAAAAGCCGGTAGTATTCGAAGTCTAGACTTAAGCATTCATCGCGTGTAAAAACATTCAGCGGGCGGGACTGAACACAGAACCATGTGGATGAGAAGCCAATTTTATTCCCGACAGCCACGCTTATATAAATATATTTGTTAGTGTCACAATTCCAGGTTTATGTGAATATGTCACTTGTTTAGTGTGTATATATGTAGGTCATATATATATATGTGTGTGTGTGTCTGTGTGTAGTGTGTGTAGTGGACAGAGTTACATTTCTGTATTGAATATACACCTCTCTTTAATGCACAAATTCGTCTAATTACTCTTTGTGCGTGTCTCTGTGTGTGTGTATTTGTGTGTGTGTGTGTGTGAGTATGTGAGTGTGTGAGTATGTGTGTGTGTTATATACGCATACATCTTTATGTCTATTTCTTCATTGCAGGTAATTCAAATGGAGAAAGTTTGGAATGTTTTACAAATATCCCTTGTATCATTAACCAACTGGATTCGGAGGATGTGAGTCAGTTTGCTTTGCTCTTTTCCGAAAGAAAGCCAGCATCTCCTGGCTTTCATTTGAGTCTGTTATTACACATGAGCATGTATCTACGTGTCTAGGGTTAAGCATATATGGCGATGTGTTGCCCACTGTACGTACGAATGTGTGCGCGTATGTGTGTCAGTGTTTCGTGATATTAATTGTTTCTATGGTTTAGTGAGAAGATGAAGAAATGCCTCTGACATTGTAGGAAGAAAAGGAAAAACTTGTCCTTAGGCCGCAAATCTAACTTTAATGCTGACAACGAAGTGAATTCTGTTAAGAGATATCGAAAGTTCAGGTGGTGAAATAAAAGCAGTGGAGGGATGGGATGTGTCACACAACATTAGCCTTGCGACGAGTTTTCAGACTCTCACAGTCAACCAACATTTTACTCGTGAGTCTTCGGTTGACTTAAAGCAATGGCAGAATATACACAGCCAGGGTACGTATTTTCAACTGTCGGGTCGATCTATGCATTCGTGAAACCGACTTCCTAACTTCACATCCATACTTTCTTGTCCATGGGCGAATACACTGAAATTGAAATCTATAATAATTCACATAATATAGATACACTGTACACAATCCGATGAATACTAAGCAACCCGTAACTTCGAAGTCACTATCAACATTATACTTATTAAAGAATAATTGATATACACTGTACACATAGCTACATTTAACAGTAATTTTCACATCTATAAAGTAATGCAGAGTTTCTAGTATTGAGGGTTGGCCCTCATTGTATGACACATGGAGACATTGTCATAAAAATGCCACAGTGTAAGGTGGTGCAGTGGCAGAGTTGTTGGAGCGATTGATAAAAGGACTCGTAGTGTATCTGTGTAAATGTTCTTGCCTCGTTGTCTTCACTTTGTACACGAATCTTCACCATGGATCTGTGTATATGTAAGTCTTTATGAAAGAAAGACTTACATATACACAAATTCGAATTGCAGACTATACAACATTCCGAACGAATATCAATTCACAAATCCAAGCATGACAGCCACCAACGAAGAAGCCTTCTACCTTATTGTTGATTAGAGAAGCGAAGTTTAATATTCCTCCTGTAATACACGCCGACTCTATTCAAATTTAAATAACCCTTCAACTCTTTGACTGGAGTGCTGCCGCCATACTGAGAGACCCCTGTTAGCTTTGCTACAGCTTCACTACCTGAAACGTCATTTGATATGTGGCATTTGGTGAAAGATATCTGATGCTGCAACTAGCATTATACCAGTTTACTAAAAGAAACCATTCTTATATATCTCGCTCGTTCCTTTTATGAATGAACGAATCTTTTGTCAGATTGCTTTTCAAAACAATTTCTCGCTCAACAGTTTTGTAGCTTCCCAAGTTTCTTCACAGCAGGACTTGGGTCTCTTATAGAGTCAGTAAATTCTATTTTTCTTAATCTCTGTTACATATTTATTTAATTTACGTCAATCATATTCGAAAAAGAAATGTAGTTATTAATAGTTTTCTTGTTTTGCTTTTTTTTCCCTCGTACGGCAGGTTTTGATCGTTTGGAGACATGGTTCGCTCCATATTCATATACTGGCTGAAATTATGTTTAAAACATCTGCATAAAGATTGAAAGATTAATTTTTGACACTCTGCCAAACTTGTATTTATAAGGCCATTAATATTAGATTTTTGCAAATAAATGCATTTAACCAGTATGGTAATATATATATATATATATATACACGCACACACAAACAGAGTAATATCGACCAATGAGAATGAGGGTTCAACACCGCATTGGTGGATAAACATTCGTTATTTGTGGGTTAACAAATTCCTCTGACATGAAACCATTGACGACCTTCTTATCCCACCAATAAAGTGTGTGTATGCATGCTATATATATATATATATATATATATATATATATATATATATATATATATATATATATATATCCACACACATATATATATATATATATATATATATTTATGTATATATATATATATATATATATATATATGTATATATATGTGTATATATATATATGTATATTATATATATATATATATATATATATATATATATATATATATATATATATATATATATATATATATATATATATATATATATATATATATCCATACGCATATAAAGATAAATATGCATGTATTTGCATAGGTACGCATTGTATATGACTCTGCGTGTACACAACTGATCCAAGGAGAGGTAATATATGCACGCCTTAAGTATACTGCATCAGAGTAACCCCAACTTATATTCACAAATATGTGTTTATGCTTATGTGTACTTTTGAGAGTACAATTATACATACATATATACATATTGTATATTTTATTTGAGAAAGAGAGAGAGAGAGAGCGAGAGAGAGAGAGAGAGAGAGCGAGAGAGAGAGAGAGAGAGAGAGAGAGAGAGTGAATGAGTTTCTGGAACATGCTATTTGTAATGCCATAACAAAATAGCATTCTTCATGGCGTTCTGAATTATCCTTTCTGCTCTAATAGTCACTGTAGTCGATTATCGAAATGTATTGTACAAAGCTGCAAGCGAAGGAGGCCGAAAGGGAGTCTAGTATTTGACAGAAACTGTGACAGATACTGTATTGTATCCATCGTCAAAACACTTAACTTGTAAATTATCTTGATGTAAATATTTAAAATGGCGTCCACTGGTAAAGATAAATTCTGTATGCAATGAAAATTGTGTAGAATTAATTTCAACCTGGCAGGAGGTGAAATATCATTGAGAAATTGTTAAAGGGGAATATATCAAACTCTGCAAATTTACACACACACATGACGTGTCAGAAAGAGACAAGTAAACGAGAAAAGTATCGAAATTGTCGTGGATATTGTTGTTTAAGAAACACCCAGGTAGTGATTCATTGACAATGCTCAACAACTTCGAAGGTAGTCGGTGCTATGACTATATCTATGCGAATTAACAAGTGGGAATAACAAAATACAGAGATTATGTACCACAGCTTATCTTTCTTCTCATTAGATGTGTGTACTGTGTGTGGCGTATGTGCATGCGTATGTGTATGTATGTATGTATACAAATATGTATATATACACAAACAGCTCAAAATTAAATAGATACTTCGCATTACACCGCTCTGTCTGTGTAGTCATCCTTCATTGGCACGGTGTCCAAACGGGTTAAATCTTTAGAAAAAACTGCACAAGGTATGTTATTTTGTTTCTAGAAATAAATCTTTCAAAACTGATGGTGTCTATTTACTTTCAAGATGCTTGTGTACACACACACAAACAAACAAACACACACGATAAGAGAGTTGCCTATGCACAATTACCAATGTTCGATCGAACTAAAATTTCTCATTATATACTCACCATTATACACTTCAATCAAGTGTATATACACGCAAATTCACATATATGTGTGCGCACACGTGTGTGTACATATCTGTACATAGATGTATGTATATATATATATATATATATATATATATATATATATATATATATATATATATATATATATATATATGTATGTATGTGTGTATGTATGTATGTATATGTACGTGTGTAGGTAGTTATTGATGTATTGTACGTGAGTATGTATTTCCAGTGTGAAATTAGGCTTCACGGGGTCCTCTTTGGCTACTTGGAATGAGGATTGACCCGACAGTTTTCGATGAGTTTTAACAACTAATCGGTATTGGTTTATCTCCAATTCCCAAGTCGTAGATCGATAATCTCAGAAGATTCCTTATTCAAATATACAGCGGAATATGCCCAGGCACGAATCCTCACTTCTCATTTTTGTGTACATACATACACACATGCATACGTACATACATACATACATACATACATACATACATATATACACACATGCATACGTACATACATACATACATACATACTTATATACATAAATATGAAGGTCAGTGAAAAAGAGAATATCTACGCTGAACTATTGAGCAATCAACAGCTACTCTATATAAATTACAAGTTCAGGTTTATACCTGTAATTATTGAGGCCCTGGGATATATAACACACTGCCTAAATACCAATCTTGAGAAATTAGGCTTTTCAAAACCAGAAAGCAGAAAGCTAGTTCGAAGACTACAGATCCAATCCATCATTGGAATTGTAAAAATCAGTAAAACTTTCCAGAAGTTTATCATTTAAATATATATGAGCATGTCTAGACATACAACTATATGCATGAGAACATATACATAAAACATACAAATCTGCACATACATACATACATGCTCATATGCATGCATGTGTGTGTGTATGTATGCATGCAAATGTGTATGAATTTAGGTATAGCGATTCGCTGACTTCACGAAAATTACAAACGAGTTTGAGTTCATTAAAATTTTTTTTTTTTTTTTTTTTTTCCTGCTTGGTAAGGTGGCGAGCTGGCAGAGTGGTTAGCACGCCGGGCGAAATGCTTAACGATGTTTCGTCTGTCTATACGTTCTGAGTTCAAATTCTACCGAGGTCGACTTTGCCTTTCATCCTTTCGAAGTCGATAAATTAAGTATCAGTTTCGTACTGGGGTCGATCTGATTGACTGGTCCCATCTCCAAAAATTTCGGGCCTTATGCCTAGAGTAGAAAAGAATATTTCTGGCCTTGGGAATAGCAGAAACGTCAGAGCAGTAAGCTTGGTAATCTTTTTTTTTTTTTTTAATGTCTATCTTTTAATGGTGAGGGCTGGCAGACCCCATGGCCTCCTTTGCAGATCCTCCGAAATTGGTGGAAATGAGGGGGGGAGGGAAATGTATCTTCAAACAGGAAACCGGGCTTGAAGGCCTGCAACATAACGGACTATGAGAAACGCCTACCCAAGCTACCAGGTGCCGCTGCTAAACCGGATTAAAGTTCAGTCAACCACCCGCGTAGGCTGTCGTGAGATTCGAACTCAGAACAAGAAGAACTGCGAAAGACCCCATGAAGCATCCGATCCATCGTTATCACAGTTTTGCCAATTCAACGCCATTGATGATTACTACACTTCCATCAACCTCAAAAAGATGACGGGCGAAATTGACCTCGGCAGGATTTGAACTCCGGACACCGAGTGACAACACCAATGCCGTGCAATATTCAATGTGACAGCCTCTTGATCTTCTGAGTTCAAATCTCGTCGAAGTCGACCTTACTTTCCATCTTGCTAAGTTCGACAAGATAAGGCCTCACTCAAGTGCCAGACTTCGAATAATCGAGTGTTCCCTTTGCCAACCCCAAAATTCAGGACTTCTGCCGATGTTGAAGACCACTGACGGTCGCAGTATTTCACTGCACTTGTAATTTGTTATATTCGTATGTATCTGTGGTTCATAAATATTTATATCACTGTATCTGTCGTTAACCTGCAGTTTATAAAATATACCTATTACATGTCTACACTGGTACACGATACTGTCTACCTGGTTATTTATCCGTTTATTTATCTAACTATCTATCTATCTAAACTATTTATCTATCGATCTGTTTATCTATCGATCTGTCTATCTATCTGTTTGTCTATCTACGTATCTATCTAATTATCTATTTATCTAAACTATTTCTCTATCGATCTATGTATCTATCTGTCTGTCTATGTATTTATCTGTTTGCCTATATCTATCAATTTATCTACCTACCTACCTACCTACCTACCTATCTATCTATCTATCTATCTATCTATCTATCTATCTATCTATCTATCTATCTATCTGTCTGTCTAACGGTTTCTTTCTTTATATTAATATCAACGTACATACGTATGTGCATGCGCGTGTGTGTACGTGTGTGTGTGCATATGTAAGTATGTATCTGCTTGTCAATTTGTCTATGTTAACATCCATGTATGTACTTACATATGTGTGTTAATCCTTCTGTCTATCAATCTATCTTTTAAGCTAACGACATATTTCATTGCTTATATATCTGTCTGTCTGTCTGTCTAATTCTGTTGCATCCACACCGCCAATACCCCGGTTATAAATATCAACATCAACAACATCAGCAACAACAACAACAACAACACAAGCTGCAACACAAAGAACAGCATAGAGACAAACAACAACATTGTCCACTGCAATATCATCAACAACAACAACAATATCAACCCCAGCATCAAAAACAACAACAGTTGTGCTGGTGCGCCTATGCTAGCGTTCGGATTGCTAGAAATAACAACCAAATCCGCTTCAAATCACACCTTATTCTCTTTAATAGGGAAACAACACACGAGATAGTTAAATCCTAGAGAGCCATTAATGATGGGTTGGTTACAGTTAGAGTGGCTTTGATTTATTGTCTGCTCGTCAGGGTTGACCGGGGGATGAGCAATACCAGCAGCAACACAACAAAACACATTCAATGATACTATAAAATGTATAATTGCGTAGGCATGAGTGTGTGTGTGTGTGTGTGTGTGTGTGTGTGTGTGTGTGTGTGTGTGTGTGTGTGTGTGTGTGTGTGTGTGCTGAAGTATATAGACCGGTTGTATGGTGTCAACATCGTATTGAGAAATGATGCTGTTGTGATGTTGTCTGGCGGTGGTGTTGTGGTTCTCTTCTGTTGTGTTTATTTTGAGTTGTGGTTGTTGTGTTGATGCTTTGTTGTGATGACGCTGTGCCGTGGTATTTGTGACATTTGCTCTACAACTGGCGTTGTGAAATGTTAGCATTCTAGTGTAGTGACGTGGGATGGTGTTTACGTTGTAGTGTATAAACGTTGTATTGTGGTCACGTTGTAGTAGTATAGCATGATGTGGTTGTCATGAATTGATGAACTTACCTCAACTGAAAATGGTATGTTAACTACAACACAACGTCACCACACTACAATGCCACCAGAGCACAACGCTACCACTCTACAACACTAGCACGTTGCTACAACCACAATGCCACCATTCTACAACGTCACCATGCCAAGACGTTACTTCTCTACAACGTCACTTTCTCTACAATGTAACGTCACCACTCTGCGACGTCACTTCACTACAACGTCAATATACCTCACCACCACCACCACGCTACGACGTTAGAACACCAAAACTTCGCTACTCTACGACGTTCTTACACCAAACCGTCACCGCAGGCGTCTCTACACCGCTACGTTTCCTCGCCATCAACGCCACCAGCACCGTTATATAAACTCAGCACACAGCAAGACACATGGCTACATCCTCATAATTATTCATATCTCAGCAAAACACAACATAGCAGTAAGCTATCCCTGCATCATAGCATCACCACACACACACACGCACGCACCTCAGAGCGTACCAACACATACACCATCCTCTATGCACACACACACACACACACACACATACACACACGCGTACACACGTGTCAGAGCATACGAGGATATGTTTATACTACAACATCATCGTTCATTCTCTAAACCTCGTATAGTAACACCACCACTGAACTACTTTGCACCGACACAACATTAGAGAAGAACACAAACCGACGCTCACGTCACAATACGCCCACACAGTGTGTCAGCACTACAACACAGCCACGACAGTACACACACACACACACACACACACACACACACACACACACATGCACTAACATATGCACACAGATACATACTTACATACTTACTTACATACATACATACACACACATACACACACGCATGCATACACATATACACACATACATACATACATGTATACATTTATATACGCTTTCATGGCGGTACTATGTCTGAATAAAGAGTGGTCATGTCACGGCTGGAACGCCTTTGGTGATAGGGCTGACCTGAGGTTAAATGGCATCATCAGTGACAGGGCAACATTAATCAACGTGACTCCACAGCACACCACCACGAGAAACAGCGGCACAGACACCACCACCACTACGGCTACCACCGCCACTACCACTACAACCAGTACCGCCACCATTACCACCAACACCACCATTACAACCCCCACCACCACCGGCAATAACAGCACTACTATAGCCCCACCACAACCACCTCCACTACCACCACCCCCATCATCACCACGCAACTGCTGAACACAACCTAGACATCCACTTCAAAAAGCAATAACACCACCACCACCTCAAAAAGCAATAACACAAACACTGCCACTGCCACTACCCCCACTCCACACTGCAACACATCATAGCACTACCACCACAAAAACAACAACAACACACACACACACACACACACACACACACACACACACACACACACACACACACACACTAGTACCAGCACCAATGCTATTCAATACCACAACACAACATTATTCAAGCAACGATCACAACAGAATAACAACCGAGTACAACAGTACTGAATGTCACAACAGAAAACTGCCACCACCACCACCACCACCACCACCACTACTACAACCACAACAGTCCACAACAGTCGCACGATCATCACCACCACCACCACAACAATAACACGACACTCCGCCGTCACCTTCACCGCCACCAAACCACACCGCTAGCACACAACTCCATTAGACAGTTACATAAGCAACGTATCAACAGGTTATAAAATCGATATTTCAAATAGCGCTGGCGAGAAATCTGCTTTGTAAGAAATAATCCTCTCAGCCCGCGGTGTATGGGATCCCGTTTCGAACCCGGTTGGACACCTCTTCTATTCGTTTACCCAAATCTAAATTTTATTGTTCCTTTTTTAGAAATTTATTTTAAATGATGATGAATATGTATTATATTTAGTTACAACCCATGCGTCTGTCGTTTCGGATTTTGCAACTGCGATGTTTGATTAAAATTATTTTTATTATATTTACACCCAAAACGTCTTTTGCTTTGATTTTTAGGGGTTTTTTTTTTGTTGTTTTGTCTTTGTGAGAGCACAAACAGTAAAGTTCCTGTAACCCTTTATCTACCTAATTAAGACGGAACAGGAATATCTTGATATATCTATCTGTTTGACAATGTATCTGTCTATCAAATGCTATACCTAGGAATCTAATCTTGTATGATACACAATCCCATACACACAAGCTAACTCCTGCACACACGATCACATATAACAGTAAACATACATTTACGTATGTATACACACTAATACACAGAAATATATATATATATACATAAATACATATATATACATATTATACAAGGGTGTGCTGTAAAGTTCCTGGTTTTAAGAGTGTTGCGAAAAGCCTGACTGGAGGCCTAACCTTCCGAGTCCTTTTAAAGGGCTTAGAAAACTGAAGGACCACTGCAATAAATGTGTGAATCTGAGAGGGGAATATGTTGAATAAAATTATAATTAACTGATCCTCCTGTATTTTCTTTTGCTCAAAGCCAGGAACTTTTCAGCAACCCCTTGCTTCCAAACCACATGGTTCTAGGTTCACTCCCAGTTCGTAACATCTTAAGCAAGTGTCTTCTACTATGGCCACTGGCCGACCACAGCCTTGTGAGCGGATTTGCGAGACGGAAACTGAAAGAAACCTGCTCTATGTATATATACATGTGTGTGTGTGTTTCTCTGTATGTGTGTACCTTTATGTTTGTGTTTGACTACCGGTGTTGGTGTGTTTATATCCCCATAACTTAGTGATTACAGTAAGTACCAGACTTCACCAAAAATCAAAAAGCAATATGTACTAAAATCCTTCAAGGCAATGCCCCAGCATGGCCACAGTCTAATGACTGAAACAAGTAAAAGATAAAGGATATATATATATATATATATATATATATATATATATATATATATATATATATATATATATCGGTATGTATGTATGTAAGTATGTATGTATGTATGTATGCATGTATGTATACAGAGCCGGCCTTCTTCAAGGCTGAGCAATTGTTTCTAAACCTTACAAAGTTCCTTCCCAAAGCACAGACTTAAGCAAGACCCTTTTTTACTAATCCCACTAGTTACCCATGTATGCGAATTTCTCCTCTCCACATCATTGATTTTGTCCAAGATATGGAAAAGCGGTCAATGCCTATGTATGTATGCATATATCCGTACATATACACATATCACCATACACTCGGAACGAGGAAAACCATCTGATCATTCTAAAGGATGACTGATGACCGGCGTCGTGACATTGTTTAAAGTGAAGAAGAGTTGCGCACCGTCAACCATGCTCTTTCGTCGGTGAGCATCTCCAAACCATTGGCAAGACCAAGTGAAGATGACAGGGCATGGAAACGAATGCAGAGGAGGACTTAGGCATCTTCTTTTCCTCATCTTGCTCTCGGTACTCCACAATATGTCACTACAACCTCCACCCCATCCTTTCATTCTTGAAGGTTTCGTCCACAGACTCCATCAGAGCCAGTCTTCACGTGTACAGGTAGGCGATCCCTAATATTCTAATTAACTTATTACTGGGACCCTGACGTGTGCTACAACTCTGAGTCCCAATAATTCTGAGAACACTATTGGCTAAGTGGTGGTTCCAGATCTCTCAAAATCCCTGGAACTCCCGAACCACGACTAAGGGCAACGGCTGCAGGTTTTAAAATCATCCAGGACGTATACAGACACGCAAACGCGCGCGCATATTTATATCTATATTTCGCTAAAGAATTGTGCGACCAATAACACTGGGGTAGAACTCAATATACGTATGTTTCAGAACAAAGGGGTAGAGAAGTATAGAGCGGTAATAATAAGAAAGAGATGACACAGAAAAAAATAATGGCTATATTACGAACTTCATTGACTTACAGCTGTTTCTGGTATGAAATACATTGGACTCTTAGTTGAGGGTCTGATGTATGTGTGTGTGTGTGACTTTATGCTTCTGAGAGTTTAGCAAATCGGAAGAATAGATCGTAAATATACTCTACCTCAAACAGTCAATATGGAATATTTACTACAGGTTTATTTATTTATTAATAATACTTATTACTAGTCACACCATCAGTCGCCGTTGAACTAAAGATAGGTAACTTTGTTTGGCTACTCTCACGCTCTCACAGTATGTATGTATGTATGCATGTATGTCCTCGTTACTGGTATTATGAAAGGTTGCAATACACATCAACCAAGAAAAATGGAATGAATTAGACATTGTATATATCACCGAGAAATAATGACTGTCTTCGAGAGATAGGGAGAGATGTTTCCAAAATATTCCATGAGTGAGACGGTGAATGTAATATGTAAGGGGACGCTTAAATACAAGACAGAAGGCTTATAGTATGTTGGGGGACGCTTAGATACAAGAGAGGAGATATACACAGAGTAGCTTGGTACACGAACGAAGACAATAGAGTTTTATTGCTTCTGAACAAGATATGCCGCTACTGAGAGTACACATTGACCTAAAGGGTAGTCGGTGCTATGACCATGTATGCATGTGTGTGGGTGTTTGCGTGAATGTATGTGCTTCTCAATAATACAGGTGTATAGGTTGTAGGTGTATATATATATATATATATATATATAATAACTTGTGTGTGTATGTGTGTATGTGTGTGTAGAGAGAGAGAGTGAGAGAGGGGCAGGCAGATAGAAACTCAAAGATCGGTTGTATGAGAGAGAGAGAGAGAGAGAGAAAGCGGAAGAGAGAAGAGGAGAAAGGAGATATTAATAATGAGAGAGAGAGGGGGGGCGGGGAAATAAATAAACCCAGAAAGTAAGACAAAGAAAGTATTGTGCAAGGTAGACGCAGTATTAGTATGTTGTATTATTCAGAAACCCTTTTGGAGATGGAGAATGAGAGATGAGGAGAAAAGGACAAAGAAAGAGATAGAGAAAGAGAGAGTTAGTGTTTGTGTTATGTAGTTGTATAATATTCCACACCGACCGCCTTCCCCCCACCGAAGCACCTGGTCCATTCACAGCAATGTGCGCTGTTTGAAGCAACGTTGCAGCTCGCCCACTCTTCATTCAGCTTACAAATCGTGAAAATACTATCATTTTTAACAGCCTATTGTAAACTACACAATTCGAACCCGTTTTAAATTCGCACTCGCTCTGGGGCAATGTTTATATCTTTTCATTCATTTATACTCATTCTATCTTCTATCTAAGACTCTCTCGCTCTCCTTCTCTCAATTTTCATATTTGCATAATGTAAGTGGGATAGCACTAGGTTCGACCGCTGCTACGTGAACTTTCTCTCCTTTTCCCTACCTTTTCCATAATATTCGATAAACATTAAGCAAACTATCCGTCATAGGTATCTCTGTGATTACAGCTACTACTACTATTACTATTAACAATCTTCATTTCCTCCCCGTTAAAAATAATGCCCACAGTAGCCGTGATTCGAACTCGCGATTCTTCGAATTCAACGATTGAGACCCAAAACAACCGACTTGTCCACACACATATTGTTGTCACTGTTCGGTAGTCTTCAAAATAAAGTACAAAATTAACCTCTTCACCACCGTGCATCCAGCATTTCTACCACACACACACACACGCACACACTTAAATTAGATACCGTGTTGTTCTCTCCCCACTCCTCACGACTGCCAACCCTCTTCACATTCATCATTTTCACCTGTCTTACAGCTGTGTTAATTAACAGGTAAAGGAATTGAAAAAAAAAACTAATAAACATAATTATCTTTACTATAATAATCTTAATTCTAGTTGACTTTAAGACTGTCCCCGAGCAAAAATTTAGCTGCCTGCGATACGACACGAACCCACAACTATACTTCCGAAAAACCGATTCGCTATCCACTTGACCAATGCGACAGGAAAACAACACCTGCGCAACTGCTAACTTCCTAAACTCTAAAAGGTAAATTCAGGTGCGGGAATCGATGAAAAATTTGGTCGGATTTTTTGGACAGGTAGGCAGACAGATTACCTGACAGACAGAAAGACAGACAGGCAGGTAACGAAGCAATTAGGCTTATTATATACACCTGGCTGTAGAACATCTACACATTACGTAAGAACGATTAATCAACAGCATGGTTTTAGCACTTGCATCGTCTAGCTTCACCAAATAGCAATTTATCTCACATCAAAGCGAAACGAAGAAAGAATTACAAAAGAAAACTAGAGAACGAAAATACCTGAAGTGAAAAAATAGAAGAGAAGGATTAAAGAATCTAAACTATATTGAAACATCAAAGAAGTTTGGAGTGGGCGAGGAATTATTTGATGAAAAGATAAACATTGAGAACAGCAACACCGATTCTGGCTGATTCTGAAATAAATGTAAGTTCTATATCTATTTATGTGTATGCAGGTGGATATCTATATATATATATATATATATATATATATATATATATATATATATATATATATATATATATGTTTAATTTATG
>NC_142939.1:66803309-66810809 GCF_046866305.1 Octopus bimaculoides
ACGATGCTTCTGTATAATTTACAGCTGCGCCTATATATATATATATATATATATATATATATATATATATATATTTATACATACATACATATATATATATATATATATATATATATATATATATATATATATATATATACGTGTATGTATATATATATATATATATATATATATATATATATATATATATGCATGCATACATATATATATACATATATATATATATATATATATATATATATATATATATATATATATATATATATATATATACACATATATATATATACATATATATATATATATATATATATATATATATATATATATATATATATATATATATGTATATATATGTATATATGTGTGTATATATATATATATATATATATATATATATATATATATATATATATATATATATATATATATATATATATGAGTGGATTTGGTAGACGGAAACTGAAAGAAACCCGTTCTGTATATATATTTCATATACATATATATATATATAATATATACATATATATATATATATATATAATATATATATATATATATATATATATATATATATATATATATATATATATATATATATATATATATATGTATATATATATATATATATATGTATATATATATATGCACATCTGCACTTAGATAGATAGGTGCAGTTATGCAAGTACGTGTGCATGTGAATGTTTCTGTGTGCATATTGCAACTCATTTCAAATGTATGCATACACATACTTTCACATGCACATATTCATTCACATGCTTACAAACACACACGTACACACGTATATATATACACATAGATATACGCACACTAACCCTTGCACATATCTACGCACACACACAGTCATTGCTGTAGTATCTGATATAGATGGCAGATATTTTATGCCTTCGAAAATACAATAAAAAAACAAGATTTATAATTGCTTATAAATAAATTAATTTTACATCAAAGTTTTAATTGCTTAAGAGGAATTTTTTTTAGCGACATTTTCTTGTATAAGTTTTCTTCCCTGCTTAGTAATTATCTGTACTTTACCTTGGTCTAAAACTTAAGATTAGAGTTAAATTGAATTGATTCAAGGTACTGTAGGAAATATGTATAAATGCAGTCGACCTCTTCCACCAAGATTTGATCTCAGGCCCTGAAGCATCATATGAAAACTGTATGTCAATTTGGTCGCTAACGTTTCTACCATTATTAGACAGGTTTAAAATGATTGATAAAAGAGTCGCAGTTGGAAGAATGTATTAGTTTTTGATAAAGACAAAAAAATTAAGATGGTTTTTAGGAAAAAAGCAATTTAAATAAACATTGCTGATATTTATAATGGAACACTGTCATAATAGTACGATATGTAGTTGTTCAAAGTGTTAGAAATAACAACCAAATCTCCCTCAAATCACAAAACAGCCTGTGAAATGTAAAAATATCTATACTTAAGTTGTAGATATTACAACCAGATAGGATGGTTAAGTCTACCAAAACGCTTGACCAGAGTTTGCCCTGCTTAAGACTATAAATAACAAACAATGACAAACACATCTAATTAAGGAATTATGTTTAATCAAAAGGCGTATGAATGACTTGTTGCTTTATGATTAATGATTAACGACTAATATTTGTCAAGGAAAATTAACAGACAAACATCTGGCATGCTGTCATATGCTACAGAACATGTAGAAGTGTTTTACAAATGGTATTATATATATATAAATATATATACATGTATACATGATGTCTATTTATGCGTGTGTGTATGTATGTATGTATGTATGTATGTTGGTCGGTAGGTATGTATGTAAGAGGAGTAAGATATAAAATCTGGAATCAAATATTCTGATGAAATTTCTAAGATTTTTGGCAATCAGACACTAATGGCGCAGTGGCTGATTTAAAGCTTTACCTGTAGCTGAAGAATCAATTATAGCGAAAAACTATTAGTTTTAAGGTTACTGAAACATAAACCAGCCACTGATCATATATATATATATATATATATATGGAACAAAAACGTAATAGAGGGCATTAAAACGTTTGAACAGATAGACGATACAAAAGAAGACGAGAGAATCAACAATTAGAAGGACAGGCAAAAAAAGACGGGTCATTCTTGGCTTTCTTTCATCAGTGAAGTACCAGAAGTCACGACCATTTCGACAGTCACTCTTGAGATGGTTCGATCTGGTTGCCAACAAATAAGTCTAAGCTAAGAGCATTAGACTCATTTGTAAGAAAGGTAGCGAATGTGTACAGCAACAAAGACAAAAAAAGTCAAAGAAAGATGTAGAAACAACAAACAGGTGTATTGGTTTAATGCTCGGGAAGAATGAAAAATTCTTTAACGATTCGAGCCTATGCTCTTTGTCAGATATATATATATATATATATATATATATATATATGTGTGTGTGTGTGTGTGTGTGTGTGTGTGTGTGTGTGTGTGTGTGTGTGTGTGTGTGTGTGTGTGTGTGTTCAAACCATCCAGATCCAGCCTTTCACAATTATCCTACAAGGTCCTTCTTAAAATAGACAATCGCATCATTGAAATTTCAAAGTTATGATCTAATGCATGGTTAATCCAGAACCATGTAAATAAATAAGCAGTGCATTTGACAGAGTAATCCTAATGCTAATGGATTAAAACCAGTTTAAGCATAATATGAGAACATTTGCTGCTGAGGTGACTCAATGCCGAGTGGAGTCAAGTTTCGCTTAACAGCATTTACCACCATGAGTGATCGACACTAGCAGAACGAGCCTTTAGGTGTTACTTGAATTCCAGTATCAGAAGATTAATAATTAGCTCAGAATGAATACAAAATATGTAAGTTTGGCAAGATTGTTACAATAAATAGCTGGAATGTTTGCAGGTATTTTGGTTTTGCATGAACCGTAACAAGGAATAATTATTGTGTGGGAACAAAAATTGAAACCGTTGAAAACAAGTGAGACTTTTGTGTGATTTTCCTATTCAAATGGAAAGGATAAAATGCAACAGGTGAGATCTTGTGGTCGTTGAATGGAACATGAAGAAACTCTGTATTTTGATCGATGTGGCATAAACATTTGGCACAAGAGTAAAAAGAAAGGGAAAAGAAAAGGAAAAATATTCTATAAACTTGAAATACACTTCAGGTGCTGAAAGGAAGATGTTTAATATAGTCATGGTATTCATTGGTTAATATTGAAATTTTAGGAACAGTGACGAATGAACTGAGAACCAAGCTTAAAAAATGTGTTGTCCTCCTGGGTGGAGATGCAGTGTAGAAGACATGAGCTTCTAATTTCAGCAAGGATTACCCGAAAGGTCTTCAATACACTGTAAAAGCAGGTATGAAGAGCAGAAGGTACAAAATGCTCTTCACTGTTAACGCTCCATAGAAAACATAATTAAACCGGAATAAACAAAAGTTCCATGAAACAAGAGAGCAGGACTAATAATAATAATAATATTCCTTTCTACTGCAAGCACAAGGCCTGAAATTTTGGTGGTAGGATGAGTCGATTACACCGACCCCAGTGCGTAACTGGTACTTAATTTATCAACCCCGAAAGGATGAAGGCCAAAGTCGACCTCTGTGGAATTTGAACTCAGAACGTAAAGACAGGCGAAATACTGCTAAGAATTTCGCCCGGCGTGTTAACGATTCTGCCAGCTCGCCGGCAATAATAGTAATAATCCTTTCTTCTACAGGCACAAGGCCTGAAATGTGGGAAATGAGACTAGTCGATTATATCGACCGCCGTATTTCACTGCTACTTAATTTATCGAACCCGAAAGGATCAAGGGCAGGGTCGACCTCGGCGGAATTTTAACTCGGAGCATGGCGACGTACGAAATACCGCTAAGCATTTCGTCCGGAATTCTAACAATTCAGGCAGCTTATCGCCTTAAATAATAATAATAATAATAATAATAATAATAATAATAATAATAATAATAATGATGATGATGATGATGATGATGATTTGTTTTGTTTGCCACAGGGGCGAAGGATGAGAGGTACAATACAATGACAGACAAAAAGTGAGGGGTTTACGTATAATGAAATGATTTTGTTAAAAAAAGGAAAGTGTACAGTAAAAGAAAGAGAGGAGGAATAGATCGTATACAACAGGAAGACGAAAGAAGAAGAGGGAAGAGGACGGGAGTGATACACGAGGATATCAAAGGATAATGAAGGAATCCTGCTGTCCAAGATATCCCTGAACACCAAGGGCAACTGCCCATACCCCTCCCACCATTCCTTTTCTCTGACTCACAGACCTACACTTAGAGCGGTACCATCCACTCGTGCCCTTTTCGCAACTCTCTCCCTCTCTCTCTTCCTCTCTCTCTCTCTGTCTCTCTCTGTCTCTCTCACACTCTCTCTCCATGTACACTTTCCTTTTCAAGTGATGGAAACAGCGAATATCCTGCGGAAAGGATTGTCTATCTGAGGTTACATCACTTGACAGGCAATCAGTTAAACGATCCAGTGTTAACAAGATCCTCAACGACAGAATGAAGGAATACCAATAATAAAAATGAAAATAATAATAATAATAATAATAATAATAATAATAATAATAATAATAATAATAATAATAACAGAAACAATTCCTATCATAGTAGGTGCCTTAGGTATAATAAAAAAATATTCAGACAAATACATAACAAAAATAGCAGGACTTACAAATATATATAACATACAGAAAATTGCACTACTGGGTACTGCACACATCCTACGCAAAACACTTTCAATACAGTAAACATAAGAGCACCACAGCAAACCACAGCACATACCCAAGGCGCACAGAGCTGCGCTCGGTAGAGAAGTGAAAGCACGTTATAAAAATAAAACTACTGAATAATAATAATAATAATAATAATAATAATAATAATAATAATAATAATAATAATAATAATAATAATAATAATAATAATAACAACAATAATAATAATAATAATAATAATAATAATAATAATAATAATAATAATAATAATAATAATAATGATAATAATAATAATAATAATAATAATAATAATAACAACAATAACAATTTAGTCTTAAGCAACAAGCATTGGAGTACTCGAGATGCATTCAAGAATCAATGTATTTATCATATCATTATAATAGTAATGCTTCCATTATATTCAGAACATATACAACAGAAGTGTGTGTATGTGTGTGTGTATGTCTTAGCTTTTGAACACTTGCAAACAGGAATATGCGTGTGCACGTGCACACACTCATACACAGTCACACACACATATACGTATGTATATATATATATATGTGTGTGTGTGTCTATATATATATATATATGTTCATATATTTTATGTAATAGACATCAATACGAACATATATATATATATATAAACGTTATAGAAAGAGATTAGAATGAACATGGACTTCGGAAGGATATCCCTTTTTATTATTGGTTTAAATGGTTGGTTCTCGTCTTTGGCCATGCTGTAGCACTTCTATCAGAGATATCAACTGTTTCTTTTACCAACCTCGGTAAAGCAAGACACAAACAGAACCTGATGAGGATTGGAACGCACAACGTAACGAATCGCAGTCAAATATTACAAGCCATTCGGACCGACGTGCAATGTATGTGTGTATATATATATATATATATATGTGTGTGTGTGTGTGTGTGAGAGAGAGAGAGAGAGAGCGAGGGAGAGAGAGAGGGGGAGAGAGAGAGAGAGAGGGAGAGAGAGTGAGAGAGAGAGAGAGAGAGAGAAAAGGTTGAGTTCCATATCAGCCTTTGTTTTTTGGGGTTCCAAAAGCTGATTTCTGATAAAGATTCTTCATATTCCATTGGTAACTGACTGTTGTAAGAGTTTTTCGAATATCAAAATGTTACAAGTATTAAGTGTGTTATGAGCATTTATAGAACACATGTCCTATAGAAACTCAACAAACAATTAAAAATGGAGAAGAGAAATTGTTATAAGTTTTTAAAAAATTTCATCCATGCATCCGATCGTTTCGATCGGTAATATTAATATGTATGTAACATGGTAAAATCTAATGTAATTATGATTATAATCAAATTAATTACATATTACTGTTCTCAGTTCGAAAAAAGAATACATCAGAAGAATGTTAAACTGTGACAGAAGACTGGATGGAGTGAGTGCGACATATTCAGATATATATAATATCTTTATGAAAGATAAAAACATGCTCAGATAGTGTTGATTCTCGTTGTGTATAAACTATAACTACATGAGTTATAGATCATACACATTGTCGTTGAATGCTCCAAATGAGGAGTAGACAACTGATAAAGGGTCCTTTCTTTGTGTTTACTTGTCCTGTTCTCCATGTTTTCGCGTTATTTACGTATTTCACTCGTTTCTCCCTCGTTTATTTACGTATTTCATGTTATTTGCACCGTTGGTGACGTTCTGTACCAATATATGCATGTATATATATATATATATATATATATATATATATATATATATATATATATATATATATATATATATATATATATATATACATATATATATTATTTATTATTCGTTATATATGTGTGCGTGAGTATGTGTATAGATAGATAGATAGATGTATTATTTCCTGCAGTATTAAGAAGACCATGTACGATGTGTTACACTACATGTAAAAACAAGAATAAAGTGCAAAACACCTAAACACACATGAACGCACACGCATGACTAGAAGCCCCTCTCCCTCTTTGTTTTATATATATACACACACCTATATACAAACTGTATATACACACGCACACTCATGCATGTATATATGTATATATATATATATATATATATATATATATATATATATATATATATATATATATGCACACACACACACGTGCGTGTGTGCGTCTACAAGTTGCTGATATGAAATGTAATTTAAGAAATTGCTGATATGTCTTCCGTTCAAATTCTGCAACGTGACTCGGGATTCTTTGTGTTTCCATTTAACTGTCGGCCATATCTACCGTGTGTCATGCTATAGTTACATGCATAAGCCACCTCTCAATCTTTAATCTTTATTCTTTCACTAGATATGTTAATTCGTGAAGAGGTTGTTGATATAAATCAATATCTATGATCACCATTCTTTTTTCTTTTTGTATGATTTTGTTATGACGCATCTGTATTAGAGAGTATCGCAACTGTGGCCCTTTTTTCAAGGGGTCTCCAGGACATCTGGAATTGCGAGTAATCTCATCAAATAATCTGTAATACAGGTGAGTAAACCTTTCCAAAGGTATTGACGAAAAAGTTGGTTATACAAAACAAAGTCAACATTACACACACACACACACACACACACACACACACATATATATATATATATATACTTACATACATATATATGTATGTATGTATGTACGTATGTAGCATGTATATGTATATATATACATATGCATACACATATATCTCTTATCTTTACTGATTCTATCGACCTCTTTCTTCGGAAGCGCTAGCTTAGCACCCCGTGTAAA
>NC_142939.1:66815809-66870809 GCF_046866305.1 Octopus bimaculoides
GTTGTTGTTGTTTTGATTCTCGCTGTTCTATTTGCGGTTCTTTACTTGAAAACAGGCAATAACAAATCACCGAATGTTTCGAATAGTGCCTTCTCTTGTGACTCAAACAGACAATACTCTCCTTAGAATGCGAGCTGTACCCAACAATGCTGTCTTCTGGATCACCTCGACCCTGACAGCAGATCCAATATTCCTAATATGTTTTTCAAATCCCTTGGAAACTGTTCCTAATGTTCCAATTACCAACGGTATCACCATTACTTTCTTCATGCCCCATAACTTTCTTACCTCATCCTGGGGTGGCTGGTATTTCTCACTATTATTATTATTATTATTATTATTGTTGTTGTTGTTGTTGTTGTTATTATTATTATTATTATTCCCTCCCTAAAATGTCAGACCAATAGTAGCAGTAGTAGTAGCAGCAACAACAGCAGCGACAGCAGCAGCAGCAGCAGCAGCAGTAGTAGTAGTAGTAGTAGTAGTAGTAGTAGTAGTAGTAGTAGTAGTAGTAGTAGTGTGACCAATGCAAAGTTGTCCTAACGACCCAGTAGTTGATTAAACAAACCGACCGAAAAATACCTGTGTAGAAAAATAATGTGCCCAGCGTATGACTGGTATGTATTTTGTGGGGTGACAGTAGGCTTCACTTCGGATATAGTAACCAAAACATTGCATTACATTTTAATAGAAGGTTGCTAGGTAGAAGCAGATAATCATACGTTGCCTAGATAGAACTATCATAGAGAGAGGTGTTCTATCAGTATTGGTAGTAGAAGAAACAGCAGAAGCAGTAGCAGTAGCAGAGAAGTTTACCAAAATAGATTCCAGTGTTTCTGTTTGCATCATAGAGAAGACAGTGGAGGCAACATCTAACAAACATCATCATCTCGTCGTCAACTTCGCTTACAAAAGCCGACTAGTATACCATAATGTTGGCGAGTTCAGTCGAATTAGATTTAGCTCTCGTTATAGAAGGTCATTAAATGACAAATTACGCCTTAAATTAACAGTTCTACTCATCCGTCAATCAACTAATCAATTAATTAATGATTCATTAACTGAATGTTATGGATGTGGTGAAAACACTTCAGTGCCTCAAGTAACTGCAGTACATCGCTTCGTCACATTTTGCTATATAACGAGTTCGAATACTACACAGCTATTTTATTGACATCCGTCCTTTCACAATCGATAGAATAAGAACCAGTAAAATACTGATTTCAAATTTTGGCACAAGGCCAGCAATTTTGAGGGGGTGGGGATAAGTCGATTACATAGACCCCAGTGTTCAACTGATACATGTTTTATGGAAAGGATGAACGGCAAAGTCGACACACGACCGCAGTTGAACTCAGAGTGTAAAGTCGGACGAAATGCCGCTAAGCATTTTTGCCGGCGCGGTAACGACTTTCTCTGTTCGCCGCCTAAACAACCAGCGAAAGAGAATCTTTGAAGCAGGGATGTTTCTGACTCCCTGTAATCTGAGCTCAAATCTTGCTGCAGTCAACTTTGTTTTCCATCCTACTGGGGTCGGTGAACATGTTTCTGTTTGTTAGATTTCAACAGCGTAATTGTCGCTTGTTATTTGAACCTTTAACTCTGACTGCAATGCTAAACACACTGACCAACGAGGGTGCCCTATATGTAAAAGCTTTAAGGGGCCGGCACGGCGTCTTTTGCGTCATTTTCCTACAATATTCAGAAGACCTAAAACTTGTCAACGTGTTATTATTGATATAAATGTTGTTGTTGTTGTTGTTGCTGCCGCCGTTTCCACTGCTGCTGGTACTCGTAGTGGTGGTCGAGAGGGAGCTGTTGTTTTAGCCTTATTGGTGTTGCTGATGATGTTGCTGCAAAATTTCCATGAAAAGTTTCCGAACGAAATCACATTTTCTCTTGACAGACGGCAGCCTCTGAGGAGTGAGTTGCTATCTCTCGAGGTTACCACCTACCATTCCTATCTGGTAAAAAAAAATAAACCAACACACTTCTCATATTTCTATTCAACACAACTGTCAACTCAAGAGGAAATATTATTCCTTCGTTTGTCTTTCGGCAGTGATCCTATCTCTACGTCTTTACAGCTGGTTTCTTAATGTAACTTTTGAGAACATTGTCAGTATACACACGGTATGTATACATATGGTATGTATACATACATATATACAAACAGATAAGTAGGTGGGGAAGCTGAAAACTAGATAGATAGATAGATAGATAGATAGATAGATAGATAGATAGATAGATAGATAGATAGATATGAATACGCATGTACATACACACAAGCATGCAAACACGTGATTAGCAGCTGCTCAAAATTTTCATCAAGTTACTACGTTGCTAAGCGACACGATGTTTTTGCAAAAACAATATAGAATGCAACCCGGAAGAACAACTGTCCTGGAATAAATATAGGATTTACCTGATAGATATGAACAGAAGGAACGCAGGTGGAACATTCCCATGAAGACATATGTCAAGTGTAAAACATGACAAGCCGGATATTGTTGTTTGGGACTGAAAAAAAGAATTGTCCTGCTGGTGTGAATATCTCTTTGAGAATCAAAGAATAAATATGGACAACTGCTTCGAAACCTCCACCTTCTTTATATGGATTGTGTATTCACATTTATACCAATAATAATTGATGCACTTTGGTTTGGTGAGTAAATGACTAAATGACAAAGTGACCATCTGGATAGGCTGGGATTTTCAGAAAAAGAAATCAGTCAACTGATTTTCACATTGTAAATAGAATCTGTAAGTGGGAGAATATAAATATGCAAAACTTTTCTCAGGTTTAAAACGTGATATTGTTTTCGTATCATTATTAGAAAGCAGCCCCTTTCTTACAGGGAGAATTTAAATGATTAAAAACAGAAAAGATCACAGATTCTCCAAAACTGGCGGGGATTCTCCAAATCCAATCAATAAGTGGCACAGTGAAGATTTGTGAGACATTCCAAAAATTCTCTATCTGAGATTCTCATGTGAATAAATGCACACGATTGGATGTATACATAGACAGTTCCCCCAACACACCAACTCAACCAGTTTACAAACACCGATAACTTTCTTAACTCAAAAAGCCCTTGTTAGAGACTGGTTTGAACTCTCTCAGGAATTTAAAGAAAACATAAAAAAAAATCATACATACATATACACACTCGTGCATACATACATACATACATACAAACGAAACCACAGGGAAAGGATAGCTTCTGCTGTAGAAACCAACTGCTGTCAGGACACGAATGTGGTTAGAAAAATGCAAACGAAAGAAGATATGTGCGGACTATTGACAAGGAGTTTACAAATCTAGGCCCCAAGAAACACTTTTAGCTTCATGTTTATTATTAATGAAGTCACAGAATATATACTGACCCAGCTGGAGCAAAGTATGGCTGAACTTAGGATCTTTGGGAGAAAATGTTAATCCTTAATTTATATTCTACAAATGGTCACGATATCTGGGATAATAAAAATCTGCAAGATTTTCTTAAGGTTTAAAGGACGATGAACAAAGCAAGAGGCTTTCCTTCACAACCTCGCTACCCAGGGGTGGGCCGTCAAATTGTCTTTAAAATGAAAAAGAGAAAGAGGGGACACACGCACACACACAAACATACACGCATACATATATATATACATATATATACACGTATATATATATATATATATATATATATATATATATATATATATATGTATGTATGTATATGTGTGTGTGCATACATACTAATATGTATTCATGCATACATACTAAAGTGTAAATTAAAACGGAATTAAAATCAGTGACCTAATCAAAACATCATATTAGCAACAACAAAAACAACAACCCGCCCCTCCCATCCAAAAGCGCAATCTACAATAACAATTGCAATTAAGAAAGTAAGTATATATTTTAAGAGAAAACAATCTAAAGGTGGGACAAATTACAATTTGAATTTGAAATTACTGTCATAATAATAATAATAATAATAATAATAATAATAATAATAATAATAATAATAATAATAATAACAACAACAAAATGTATTATTAATCGATACAGAAAAATATTCAGTAATTTACATCGTTTGCTGAACAAAAGAAATAAAGAAGTAATAAATCAACAACAAAATATCGATTTTTGAATATAAAATTGAAAGAGAAAAAAATATATATTTAGAACAGAAATAATGATAGTAGGAAAGAAATCAGTAATAACTATAAGAACAACACCAACAACAACAACAGTAATAATAACTACAACAACAACCACTTAAGGAAACAACAGCAACAGCAACAACAACGACAAGCAGAGATGCAAAGTCATGCAATGAAAACGAAAGTGTAAAGTAATGGTTTATGTTGTTCACATGAAGGATTGCTTAGCAGTTTTCTTGGCTATTTTTTAAATTTTTAAATTTTTTTATTTTTGCTTTTTGTTTTCTTAGTGAAAATAAAATGATGACTGGGACTTCGAAAGAGAAACTAATTTTGTATCTTAAACTATGAACAGCTATGGAGAAAATAGACACATATTTCGTTGTCTTTCCGTTTAAGCTATATATATATATATATATATATATAGGTGGGGTGCATCAAATTACGTTTGTTATTTTAAAGGAGCTTTCAAAAATAACAGTGGGAATATTTGTTTATCGGGAGCATTTTTACTGGACATGGATTCAAATTTATTACAAAACTCGTTTACACTGAGACATGATTGCTTATTAAACCCGTCTGGTTGAAGAAACCGTTACCAAGTCCGACTCTATACACACACACACACACACACACACACACACATATATATATATATATATATATATATATATATATATATATATATATATCTGTGTGTGTGTGTGTGTGTGTGTGTGTGTGTGTGTGATACACACGAACACGCATCGTCTCTCAATAATGTCCGCTGCAGAAAATATGTATAAAGCTACTCAGATTCTGATGTGAAGCAAGAAAGATTTCTGTGTAACAAACAGGAACGACTCTAGGAATAACAACACAGCACACACACACACACAGGCTTGAAGAAACGGTATAAAACAACAACAACAAAAACAAGAACGATGTTAATAATAATAACAATAATAATAATAATAATAATAATAATAATAATAATAATAATAATAATAATAATAATAATATTAATAATAATAATAATAATAATAATAATAATAATAATAATAATAATAATAATAATAATAATAATAATAATAATAATAGTGATATGAAGAAGTACAACAGCAACAGCAACAATAACAACTATTAATAATAAAAGTGGCGATGATTTTCGAGATTGACTCAGTAATAAGGTCAATAATGATAGAGGAGATTGTACTGCAATGATCAGGTTTCTATCAATTAATATATGCTGATTGATAGATCGACCTACTTCGAGATGTTTAAGATGATGATTGGTTTTCTTTTCTGTGATGAAGAAGAGCGGAGTTAAAATGGAGGAAAACGTTTTAGACATTTTCTTACAATTTGTATTTATGTCTCTCTGCTTATCCATTTATCAATCAAAGTATGTGCATAAATACACACACACACACACACACACACACACACACACACACACACACACACACATGTGCGCGCATGTATATTTGGACGCCTGTATGTTTGCACATATTTCCGTAATTCAGTATACGGATACATTTTACTATATATATATATATATAGATAGATAGATAGATAGATAGATAGATAGATAGATAGATAGATAGATAGATAGATAGATAGATAGATAAATAGATAGATAGATAGATAGATAGATAGATAGATAGATAGATAGATAGATAGATAGATAGCGCCTGTGTGTGTATGTACATATATATATATATATATATATATATATATATATATATATATATATATATAATAAGGGTGAAAAATTGAATATTAATTTAAAACTAGTGGCCTAGCAAATTGAAAAAATCTGAAGATTGAGAAAAATTATATTACATACATATAAGAGGGATGACCACTAAGTGGACATCCCTTTTGCTATAAGAAGACCACTTATGGTCCGACATCGTGGCAGGAGACAAAGAAGAGCAGCTCCGTCCAACTTGCTACTTCACCAAAAACAATATCGGAAACAACGCGGAGTAACTACATGTGGTACACCAGCTCTGGGCTGAAACCAGTAAAGGCTAAAAGATACCAACTTAAATATGCCATCACACATTCACACACGCATTTCATACATCGTTAAGCCTTCATAAATCGAAAAAGAGTTCTGAAGTCATAAAGCAGAGTTTATTTATTAAACAAAAAAAACAAAAAAAATTCATTATTTCCGTTGTCGCTTCTCGGTTTTCCCGTTTACCTGAAGAGCCACACATACCTGGGAACTCTGAGTTACAACACGATTCATATTTAAAGCTTTGAAGAGCTCGAGTTTGTACAGTTACGGTTAAACGACTTAAATAATTCGGGGCACTGAACTTCAGAAAACTTGATTTACTTAAAAGGATGATTCCATTAGTGGTAAGAATTAATGTTGGTGTAGTTGTGGCAGCTGTTGCTGCTGCATCCGTTGTTACAGTTGTAGTTGTTCCTGTTGTTGTTGCACCTAGCACTGGTGATGTTGTGGTCGTAATGGTGGTTGCTGTTGTTTGCCGTTGCTATTGTCGTTCTTGTTGTTGATTTTACAATATATAATTAAAAAAATATTCCATCTCTAAACTATTTTAATTTAATACTGTCTCAATTGCGTTCACTGAGTTTATTTCTGCCCAGCAAGTTTTCTGCAACATCAGTGATTGTATTCCTCTCTGTTTTTATTCAATTTATTTATTTTTATATTACACACATTGTTATTGATATCATTATTATTATTTTTATTATTATTATTATTATTGATGTTGAGGACGTCATCGTTGTTATTGTTGTTATCGTTGCTGTTGTTCTTATCGTTAGTATGGTTATTGTTGTTATCAGTGTCATATCGATACATCATTGATCTCTCTACACTCCCACCCCCGCCCCCACCAAATCATTAACGAGGCAAGTTTATGAAAGAAAGCGAGATACTTGCTACGTATCCCCTGATCGTAGTGGTGGCGATGGTGGTATAGCAGCAGAAGCAGCAGTAGCAGCGGCAGCAGCAGCGGCAGCAGTAGCACTACTACTACTACTAGTAGTAGTAGTAGTAGTAGTAGTAGTAGTAGTAACATGATGTTTTGTTATCTTTACAACTTAAGTATTTCTACGAAATTGTATATGTTTAAAATCTTTATGCTACTGCTGCTGTTGTTGCTGTTGTTGCTGCTGTTGCTGCAGCTGCTGCTGCTACCGCTGCCGCTGCTGCTGCTGCTGCTGCCATTGTTAATGGGGTTTCATTTCGATCGGCTGTCTTCTATCTCGGATTCTGATCTCGGGGAGTAAATGAGCACATGTGTGATTACCAGCAAAAGTGCGGACATACTTCCGTGTATGTGTATCTTAGTTGCATGTGTATGTGTGTTTGTGTATGGCCTGTGAATTTATGTGTTGCTCAGTGTAGTCGTGTGCGTATGTGTGCCTCTGTGTGGTTGCGTGTCTCTGTGTATCTGAGTTGCATGTGTGCGTGTGAGACTGTGTTTGTATGTGTGTGTATCGGTGTGTCTGTGTGTGTACCTTAATTGCATGTATGTGCAACTGTGCATGTGTTTGCGTGTGAGTATGTGATTGTATGTATCTCTGTTTCTGTATCTATGTGTTTATATATTGTCTTTTTTTATTTCTGCCCAAAATGTTTAAAGGATTTAACAACCATTTCCTACTTGTAAAAAGAAATAACAAATACGAATAAAAAAATTATTCACTCAATAGAAAATAGGACAAAAGATCGATTTTTTTTCCAATGGAAGAAAATCACAAATTTACAATGAGAGTAGAATATGATATGGCATTATGCAATCATTGGCGCTGTTCTTAAGAACATAACTGATCAACGTAAACGAAATGGATTCAGCAGGGAATTGAAACTCGTTCTATTTGTTGTACTCTAATTAAGGTTGGAAGAGAGACACAATTGAATTTGAAGCTTCGCGTTTTTATTCTGCCATAGAATTCAGTTTAGTTTGTGAAGCGATCGCTTTATTATTATGACTATTATTGAGATGGTAGAAACGTTAGCACGCCGGGCGGAATGCTTAGCGGTATTTCGTCTAACTTTACATTCTGAGTTCAAATTCCGCCGAGGTCGTCTTTGCCTTTCATCTTTTCGGCGATGGATAAATCAAGTACCAGTTGAGTAATGGGGTCGATGTAATCGACTATCCTTGAGCAAGACATTTTATTTCACGTTGCTCCAGTCCTCTCAGCTGGCAAAAATGAGTTGTACCTGTAATTCAAAGGGACACGGCCTTGTCACATTCTGTGTCACGCTAAATCTCCCCGAGAACTACGTTAAGGGTACACGTGTGTGTGGAGTACTCAGGTACTTGCACGTTAACTTCACAAACAGGTTGTTCCGTTGATCAAACCAACTGGAATACTCTTGGTAAACGACGGAGGACCAGTTACAGCTAGGACTATAATGCACAATGTCCTTTGTATCCAATATAATTATGCAAGATTTTAGATAATTCAACCAGTGTTTTTAGTATTTTGAACGACCACAAAGGGAGGGGGGTTCAGTTTGCTTTGCAATCTATAATTAAAAACTCCCTTACCTTGCATTTAATACGTTTAGTTTTGCTCTCTAAAACTTCGTCCTTTCTCCCCAGCTGCTCTATAAATATTTCCGGAGAATGTGTTGCATCGATATATTAGCAATATCTACTTATTTCCCTCGTTTACACGCCATGAAAATGGTATTGAAATTAAATTGAATACTATTGCTTCGGCAACAATTACCTTCTCTCTCTCTCTCTCTCTCTCTCTCTCTCTCTCTCTCTCTCTCTCTTTCACTCTCCCTCTTTATCGTCTTGGTGTGTATTTGTGTGTGGGTTTGTATCTGTATGTATGCTCGCGTGCATCATATTATGCGACAGTATTTCCTTATTCTTATTTCAATAATCAAACAACTGTGAACCAATTGAATGTTGAGACGTTCGTATTGGCCAAATGTATTACATACATTTTCTTATATAACGAAAGAAGGAAAGTTTCCCTACATTTAGTTACGAACGTTGTAACCATCTTCTAGAATTGTACCAAATTGCATATATTACTGAGCGAAAAGATTCTTAGGAATTTCTCTGATCAACTAAAAACAAACAAATATATAAGAATTTAGTTAGATTACGAATTAAAAATTGTGTTGTGATTGGTAATTACCAGGTAGTGTTTATCGCTCTACACTTCTTACTTTTACGATATAAATAAAAGAAGCAATGGGAATTTCATTTCTTTGTATTTCTTTTTTTATTTTTAACGAGATTATTTCTCTAGTTTGCGATTGATTCCTTCAGTTTTAGTATTGGAATTTTTTTACTGTTCTGCGAATATGCTTAACTGAACTTATTGGATATTATCATTATTGTATCGATGTAAATTATTTTCAAATTTTGTTATTTCTATAGTTTGTTAATATTTAAATGTTTTAAAAATTTTTTTGTATTGGAAAATTCACTGTTCAATACATGTAAGGATAAAGGAATATATTAAATAACAGGAGGAAATATGGTGTATTAACAGCTGATAATTAGTTACAAGGCTCGGTTTTGTGTAATTATAAGAAACAAATGTCTAGCTTTAATTTTACTATACAAACATATTTACATACATAGATCTGTTGCTATCGTGTGTGTATATACATGCATACATACATACATATATATATATATATATATATATATATATATATATATATATATATATATATATATATATATATATATACATACACACACTCCCCATACACACACTCCCCATACACACAGACAGATAGGAAACGAAATTCAAAATTAAACCGGAATAACTGCGTTTCATTCCCGGTAAAACGATGTCATCATCAGTCTTCGGTCGCAAAAGGTAGCAGAAGGAAGGAAGGAAGGAAGGAAGGAAGGAAGGAAGGAAAGAAAAAGCAAAAAGAAAGAAAAGAATTGGGGAAAAAATTATTCACTTAAAAAGCTTAATGGAAATTTGGTGAGATTCACCTGCCATTTTATTAATTCCTAGTGTTTGAAAACTAGCATCGAAATTTTGAACACCAAATTCAAATTTTCGGAAGGTCAAATAGTCACAGAATTATTTTTCAAACCCACATCATACCATATTTATCCTCACAGTTGCTCTGATCATCCGCATCATACAATCAGATCAAATCCGAAGTCCCAGTTTTTGAGGATTAGATGTATTTGCACAGACATTGGAGATTAATAGAAACATGCAAATACTTTTGCGCGCCATTATGTAAAGCATCATCATTGCTATTATTATTATTATTATTATTATTATTATTATTATTATCATTATTATTATTATTATCATTATTATTAATACTATTATTATTATTATTATTATTATTATTATTATTATTATTATTATTATTATTATTATTAGCATTGAAGGTGGTGAGCTGGCAGAATCGTTAGCATGCCGGGCGAAATGCTTCACGTTCTGAGTTCTAATTCCACCGAGGTTGACTCTGCCTTTCATCCTTTCGGAATCGATTAAATAAGTACCAGTTACGCACTGGGGTCGATGTAATCGACATAATCCCCTCTCCCAAGCTGCCTTTGTGGCAAAAATTTGAAATCATTTTTTTAATTATTAGTTTTGGTCTTGTTGTTGTTCTCGTTTTTGTTCTTGATACTATTGTTATTATTATTCTTCCTCCCCTTTCACTTGGCTTTCTTCTTCTTCTTCTTCTTCTTCTTCTTCTTCTTCTTCTTCTTCTTCTTTTTCTTCTTCTTCTTCTTCTTCTTCTTCTTCTTCTTCTTCTTCTTCTTCTTCCTTTCCTTCTTCTTGGTGTTGTTGCTGTGATGTTTTTACAATTGCAAAATGGAAGTTAATTTAAAAGATTTAACCGATTACAAAACATAATAACTCCAGGTCATTAATCTGAAGATAATCCAGTGTTGTTACTAAGAGAAAAAGAGAGAGAAAAAAACAGGGATTAATTATTAAAATAGGGATTATTTGTAATATAGGAACAGGCAAATGAGAGGAAGGGGAAAATATTAGAAAAAAAGATTGTAAAAATGAACATAAAATGTAAAAACAACTACAATGGAGGCTTAAATTAACAATGAGAATATCAACAAAAATATATTTAGAAACCAATAAACATTGACCGGCGAAAATGGTTTCAGGTGGAACCCACGGAGAAGGTTATCGAGGAAATCAGAAACACCCACACAAGTAAATAACGATTTCCGGTAAAAGTCCAAAGCCAGAAAATTTTGGAGATGCGGGTATAATCGATCTGATCGAACAGAGTACTTTACTATATTGATCTCGAAAGGATGAAAGGCAAAGGTGAGCTTCGTCGGATTTGATCTCAGAACGTAAAGACACTGAAGGAATGCCGCTAAGCATTTTTCCGACGACGTGCTAACGATTATCATACAATAATAATGGTTTCGAATATTAGCACAAGGCCAGCAATTTCGAACCCATGACCTTACGACCGTGAGTTGGATACTATAACCACTAAGCCACGCGCCTCCATATATATACATACATACATACATACATACATATATATATATATATATATATATATATATATATATATATATATATATATATATATATATATATGGTGAATTTATGGAATGAAGTCCCATAAAACTCATCAATTTAGTTAAAAGTGTAAGAGACATGTTGTTAAAATATATAAGAAGCTTAATTCTTGTAGACGATCGTTTTGTGGGACTTCATTCCATAAATTCACCATAACATTATACACAAATTCTCCTTTCATAACTTCGCGAATTTACGCCTGTAAACTCCCAGCAAAGTCTGAAGAATCAACATTAAAAATCGTTTTGGGGAAACCTCCAAATTAAAGGACGAATCTACATTCAACCTTTATACACCTATATATATATATATATATATATATATATATATATATATATATATATATATATATATATATATATATATACAGAGAGAGAGAGAGAGAGAGAGAGAGAGAGAGAGAAATTTGTATGTAACACCTGAATAACTCCATGGTACTACATTCTATTAACCCTCTCTTTCTCTCTCTCACTCTCTCTCCCTCTTTCACACACACACACACACATCCATAGGCAAACACTCTCACATATGTACATCTGCACGTATGTACGTACGCATGTAGATGTGCATATGCATATATATATATATATATATATATATATATATATGCATATGAAATATATTTCCATTCAAGATAGAGACGAGTGTTTGGAAGTAATAAGAATGATATAATATCACAGCAGAATATATTTAGAAGAAAGGAGGGGAAACTGTGATTGAAAAGTAATAAAATATATAAGAAAAGGAAGAGGAGAGGGAGAAAAGGAAGAGGAGGGGGAGAAGGGGAAGAGAGTCGACTGTTATATAACATCAAATATGAAGTTGGGAGGTTGATTAGCATGGAAGTGGTGAGAGACAAAGATACAGGTGACAACGAAAATGAGGTAAATATAGCTGTGTGTATGTACAGAGATATGTGCGTGTATGTATGTATGTATGTATGTATGTATGTATGTATGCATGCATGAGAGTATGTACGTATATACGTATATATAAACTATACACAAATATACATATATGTACTTATATATATGTGTGTGTGTGTATGTATATATACACATATGTACTTGTAAATATATGTGTGTGTGTGTGTGTGTGTGTGTGTGTGTGTGTGTGTGTGTGTGTGTGTGTGTGTGTATACTGGTAAACGTACGTATTACCAAGCATGCACGAACATATATATGCATTATGTGCACATATGTTTGTGCGTGTGTGTGAGTGGGATTTTTTACATTTATATTTTACTGAAAAATTTTTAAAAGGCAGACAGACCGATCGATCGATTGGTAGATAGATAGAGAGACAGAGAGGTATAGGCATACGTACATACATACAGACAGACAGACAGACAGATAGATAGATAGATAGATAGATAGATAGATAGATAGATAGATAGATAGATAGATAGATAGATAGATAGATAGATAGATGGGCAGGTCGATAGGCAGGTAGACAGGCAGGTAGATAGATTGACGGATGAAAATTGCAGAAAGATAAAGAGAAAGCGGGAGAGGGAGGTGAGAGATATTGATAAAGAGACAGCGAGAGAGAAATAGATGTGAAGAAGCGAACTCCATAGGTGGATACAAATACTCATAGAGTCAAAGTTTAATAAAAATTCAGATGATTTGGACGGTTCTAGGTAAGTGGTTAACGTGACATTGTGACCGCCAAAACTAAATATAGCTCTCTTAAAATGGCTGACAGACTTCCAAAGAGAGGTGAGAGATACACACACACACACACACACACACACACACACACACACACACACACACACATACAGCTCAATCCGTTTTTTTTTTGAAACTTTCATCTCGCTGTTGTTTTACTCGTTCATATTCCTCTTCTTATTGTTGTACTTTTTTGTTAATCTTATTCTTGTAATCATTGTTGTCGTTATCCGTTTTTCTCTCATTATAAGTCAAGCTGTGACAACTCTCACCCCTTCGCTCGTCTCAACCTCCTCCTCTTCTCTTTTCCCTCTTTCTTTCTTTCTTTCTTTCTTTCTTTCCATTTCTCTTCTATTTATCTTCCGTTCTGTCCAACTCATATCTATCTATCTCTCCCTCTCTTTCTCTCCCGCTCTATCACTTTATCTCCCTATCTGTCGCTCTTTCTTTGTTTCTCACTCTCTGCATTAATCTATCATCTGTCTAACTATTTCTCTATCTATTTATACACCCACACCCACACACACATATTTATATATGTATACTTGTTTATCTTTCTATAAATCTATTTATTTACCTGTCTCTCTATCTGTCTATCGATCAACGGGTCTATTATCTGCATATCTATCTACCTGTATATTTATCTATCTACTGCTCTCTATCTATCCATTTATCTATCTATCCACCTATCTATCCATCCCTCTATCCGTCCCTCTATCCATCCCTCTATCTATCTATCTATCCTTCTATCTATCTATCTATCTATCTATCTATCTATCCGTGTATCTGTCTGTCTATTTTTATCTTCCTCTTGTCCCACTCTACTTTCTTCGTTTATAATTATTATTATTATTATTATTATTATTATTATTATTATTATTATTATTATTATTATTATTATCATTATTATTATTATCATCATCATTATTATTATTATTATCATCATCATTATTATTTTATCATCATCATCATCATCATCACCATTATTATTATTATTATTATTCCCGTCCACTTCTGCTCCTCTCTTTCTCTTTCTCCTCCTTCTTTTCTTCCACCTCCTCCTCCCCCTGCTCTACCATCACCTCTTCTCCCCTATTCCTATTCTTATATTTGTACCTCTTATTCATTCATTTCTTCCCCATTTTTGACATCGTCCGCCTCCGCCTCATCATCTTCATCATAATTAAACAAATAGACCAATCCTTCCCGCTACCTTCTCACCACAAAATTGCTACTATATTACAAGGAGGAGGAGGAAGAGGAAGAGGAGGTGGTGGTGGAGGTGGAGGAGGAGGAGGAGGAAGTGATGATGATGTCACACGCGATGTTTATTATTATTATTATTAGTAGTAGTAGTAGTAGTAGTAGTAGTAGTAGTAGTAGTAGTATATGTTGATGATGAAGATGCTGATGATATTTAAGATGACAATGGTAATGATTATCATGGCGACAACATAAAGACACAGACTTATGCATAGACACACACACATAAATCTACGAATATATCGGAATGCGTGTGATATCTGTGTGTATATGTGTATATGAATACATATCTATGTGGAGTCAAAAGTGAACTGCATCTTTCCCCCCTCTCCCTCACTCTCCCTCAATCTTCCTCTCCCTCTCTCTCTCCCTCACTCTCCTTCAATCTTCTTCTCCCTCTCTCTCTCTCCCTTCTCTGCTTCCCCATTCCTTGCTGTCGTTCTCTTACCTTTATTACATGTCATTTAATTCTCCTGTGTTGTAGTTAGATCCTCGGTGATGTCATTATAATATTTTATCATAATATTATTAATGATAAGATCTCATTATAATAATTTATTATAATAAGAGAATGAAGATTATCGTGAAAGGAATCATTTCTGAAAGCAGTTCAGATCGCTGCGTTACTTACAACGCTAATGTATGTCTAAAACTTATAGAACAAACCTTATAATATAAAGATCTGGAAATAGAGATAACCAAATTGCAACATTTCTCTACAACCGAGAATTGCAAGTTATTGACGCTAAGGATTAATACCTTGAACAAGAAAGAACAAACGTTTTCCTCTTATTTATATGCGAGAAAATCGAAATCACAATTTATTTAAACAATTTTTTTCCGATGCATTTAGTTTTCTCTCTCTCTCTCTCTCTCTCTCTCTCTCTCTCTCTCTCTCTCTCTCTCTCTCTCTCTCTCTCTCTATCTATCTATCTATCTTCCCGCAGTTCAATACCATAATCAGAAATTGCACACACATGCAACCTTATGTGACTGCACAACTGACTCTCAATAAACTTCTCACTGATATTGGAAATAATTAAGTGTTTATGGCAATGAATATTCGGGGTTGAACGGTGACAAGATACAACTTGAAACGACATTGCAAATTTAATTAATCCATTTTCAACTAATTACACCGCCTTTGATTAACGCGACCGTAATTTATCTTGATTCTCATCCGATAACATTTGTTATCTCTGCCTCTTAATTACCTTCCTTGTTTTTTATATTTAATTCCGTTTACAACTATTTCATCTGTTAATACGTAGATTATTTCCACGTTAGATTACGACGGTAACACTTTAGTCTCATTTTTCCCCGAGAATAATCTCAATTTTAATTTAATTCCAGTTTATACGTTATGCCACTTTAATAACATTAAATAATCGTAATTTTCACCTACAAAAATTCCTCCTTACAACTATTTATATCTCAAGTATTCCAGTATCTCACTTACTTACGTGGAGTTATATCGTAATGCATGTGCAACTAACATGTGATCTGTTTCAGCCAATGAGACAACCGTGTTTCGGCGCCATTTGATTTTTAACTTGAACGTTGCTTTTGCCAAATGTTGCCATCATATGAAATGTACAGGAATTGGCCACCCTGGGTAGCGATTTAAATGTTGTCCGCCAAATAAACACACACACACACACACACACACATACATATAGACATGTATATATATATACATATATATATATCTTGTCGATCACTACGAACACTAATGAGCTTTGTCCGTTCAAACAAATTGATAAACAGTTTTAATATTTTTGACTGTTATGAACATTTAAATTTGTCAACATCGAAACTTTTGAACATGTTTTTCTATTTCATAAATCTAAATTTGTCTGTTATGAACATTTAAATTTGTCAACATTGAAACATTTAAAGATGTTTTTTTCTAATTCATAATTAGTTTGGTATATATGTAAATGAATTTCTTTGAAACAATTACAAGGTTTTCAAATTTGTGTGCATTTTCAACAACAAATGAATCCTTTGCTGTCACCTCGCCTTCTAACAAAGATCAGATTGTTTTTTTACCTGAACATGAAAATTTAATTTTTAGAGAAATTAATCCTCAAATTCTTGAAATTATTTCACGTTTTTAAGAATCGTTCAGAAGTACTGCAATGATTTTGGAGACTTTTTACACACTGAACTGCAGCATTCTTTAAAAATGAATAATATATCAGTAATATTTTGTTTTGAAACGTGGAATTTTATCACAAACAGGATCAGCAGCTAATCTCTCCATCGGTAGCAGTTCCATCCATTTCCAATGACTTCATTTTTTTTCTTTCACGTTTGTTCCTTTGCCTCCGAGTATCATCAAAGTGATAACAATAAAGAATATCTTCAAAATAAATCAAAATAAACAAAAATAGATTAATGGTGATTTGTTCAACTTCATTAACGATAATATCAGCCATTGAATATATTTTGGGAGGATAACTTCTAAGATTTTTTTACCATTTTATTCCCAATCTTCAATGGACAGCCGAATCTATTTTGGCAGCCATTACTAATGTCTCTTACAAGCCAATAGATATATGGGTTAAGGGTGGCGTATAATGAAATGAACTCGCGCACACATGCAAACACACATAGAGACACATACACGCTTTCACAGACATACACACACACGTACACACACTCGTATACTCACACAGTCATACACATAAACATGTACACGAACACACATGGGTAGTCGCTAAAGAAAATGGCGGAAGGAGTATGAAATCTTGCTATTCAAAGTTTTTCTTAAGAATGAGATAACGGCACATTATAGATCAGCAGTTAATAAACGTCTTTAATTAAACAGCGATATCAATTAAGGCTGATCACTCTTATCAATTTCAGTGTCAGATATATAAAGGAGTTGCGGCGTTCCCAATCACATAAACGACTGAGGTAAACATACTGTAAAAAGAAACCGAAACCCTTTTCAGTGAATTGCAGTTATTTTACATCTCTTACTACCACTCTCTCACAGACCCTTTCTCTCCTTCTCTTCCGCTCTCTTCCACCCTCTCTGTCATCCTTCTCCTCATCTTTCGTCCTTTTTCATACTCTCTCTCTCTCTCTCTCTCTCTCTCTTCGTCTTTCACTCTCTCCCTCTCTTTAATTATTTTTCTGTCTCACTCTCTATTTATCTTTATCAAATCAATCTACACCATATCTACCTTCGTATCTCTTCTCTTTCGGTAGACGTACGTTATTTATATCGAATGTCGTATATGACATCACATCTCAGATATCTATTTAGATTTCAAAACGCATTACTCTTCTCTGATTCTCCTTTTCTTTCACTCTACCTCTCGCTCTCACACTCTCTCACTCTTTCTCTGTTCGTCTCTCTCTCTCTCTCTCTCTCTCTCTCTCTCTCTCTCTCTCTCTCTCTCTCTATATATATATATATATATATATATATATATATATATATATATATATATATATATATGCATACATATGTATTATATACGCATTTACATCTACGTATATACACATGTACGTATATAGACACACACACACACAAACATATATATATATATATATACACATACATACACCCATATCCACGTGTACGCATAAACATATATGAACGTAACTGTTACACACGTACTCGCGCATAGACACGTGCATTTATCTCTCTCTCTCTTTCTCTCTCTCTCTCTCTCTCTCTCTCTCTCTCTATATATATATATATATATATATATATATATATATATATATATATATATGACCAAATAAGGGAAAGTTTCAAAACCTGTACTCAGTACAGGACTATAAGCGAAATAGAAAATGATGCGTAAATTTTTACATGATTTCATTTCATATTTATTTTATCGCAGATCTAAACTACGATCTGAAAATTCATATTTGAGCCTAAATACAAAGTTATACATATCTATACATACATACATACATACATTCATACATATATGTATGTTTGTATGTATGCATGTACGTACTCAAATACGTACATATATGAACATACATATATATTATGCATAAATGTATAAACACACACATATATATGAATATCTATATACTTTCAAATAAATATGTTTGCGTCTGTTTGTATACATATACATATATATATATATGTATATATATGTAGGGTCAGTATATATATATATATATATATATATATATATATATATATATATATATGTAGGGTCAATATATATATGTGTGTGTGTGTGTGTGTGTGTGTGTGTGTGTGTGTGTGTGTGTGTGTGTGTGTGTGTGTGTGACGTATTATTGGCAGATTTGACATATATAAAGTTGTATAATGATATATTGAATATTTCATATCACCTAGCATTCTCCAGTATTATCCAGACTGAATCTATCGTATATATAACATCTCTCCCTACCCCCACCATTGTCTCTCCTCTTCATCCTCTGCATCGTCAGCTTTTCTTCTTTTTCAATGAAATTCCTCCTCTCCACCCATCCATCTTCCTTCTACTCCTTCAAACAGACAGATATGACTGCACGCTTCATCTATTATTCACCTCTAGATTCGTTTGCAATTTTAAGTGAATGTAGCTAAAACGTCTATATTACCTGCCACCTGTCCAAAATATACTTGCAGATAGCTGCAAGGGAATGGCTCCATCCGAACTGAACCTCCATATTCCTTCTCATTTCATATAAGAAGTCTATTTGTGTGTGTGTGTGTGTGTGTGTGTGTGTGTGTGTGTGTGTGTGTGTGTGTGTGTGTGTGTGCGCGCATAACTAATTTGGCTTCGAGTTTCCCGCAGTCTAAGGTATCTAGAGGTCCGCAATTTCCTGTAATAGGGTGACATTGAGAAAAAGGGCAGAGTTCACCGTCGCCGCTAAACATGCCATTCGAGCTGGAGCCTCGATTTCGTTTCAGTCTGTTTCCTGTCGTTCATGTTATTGAAATATTTCAGAAAAGTATAATACTTTCATTATTATTACCTGAGAGAAATTGTAATAACCACACAGTATAATTTTGTCACTTATGAATCTCAAGTCTCTTTTAACCTGCTTCAGAAATTATTGTTAGCATTCTCATAAAATCTTATGCATGCAGGTAGTATGTTATCAGCAAACGAAAACAAGAAGCACAGCCGGTTGCCTAATTCCCAATGCTTTTTGTAGCCATTGCGTTGTCACTGGCGTTGCTTAATGTATTCAACCAAGACATGTCTCAGTTCACATATTCTTTTTTCGTCTGAATCTGTAAATATGCTGATAGTTGTTATAAGAAATGCTTGAACATCACGTATCACTCTTTTAAAACTGACTTCTATAAATTAGGAGTCAAATAGGAGTATATAAAGATTGTATGATGAGGGATAAGTGGGAAAGGGAAGCACTCGATATATTTAATGCCTGTCATATCGAACACGAATTAGAGTGCGTTTTAAAGTTTGTTTTCTAGACAAGTGACAATGGTTTCTGATTTGAGCACAAATCCAACAATTTAAAAAAAAAAGAGTTAACCAATGGCATTAACCTCCATATTTCATCGACTCCACAAGTATGAAAAGTAAAGTTGTCTTCGGTAGGATTCGAAATCAGAGCTTAAAAATCCAGAAGAAATACCTCGACGTATTTTCATCAATGTTCTAACGACTTTGCCAATTCGCCGCTCTTAATTGATAATTTGTCATTGAAGCACAAGGCCAGTAAGTTTGACGGTAAGGAGACAAGTCGGTAACCTCGGCCCTCGACATTTGATTCGTACGTTATTTTACCGATACCCGACGGAAAGAGGCAAAGTAGACGTCGTTGGGACTTGAACTCAGAACGTAATTAGCCGCAGAACATTTCTTTGACTCTCTAACTCTGCCAGCTCACTGCCTGATTTCCTATTGACAACATTCTTTTCTACTCTAAGCACAAGGCCCGAAATTTGGGGGGAGGGGAGGGGGCCAGTCGATTATATAGACCCCAGTATGCAACTGGTACTTAATTTATCGACCCCGAAAGGATGATAGGCAAAGTCGACCTCGGCGGAATTTGAACACAGAACGTATCGACGGACGAAATACCGCAAAGCATTTCGTCCGGCGTGCTAACCACTCTGCCAGTTCTCCGCCTTCTCCTATTGACAATCTTAGTAACAGAATTTTTCTATGTGGTAGAGTAACAGAGACAGATGCACCAGGATTAACTAATAAGAGACCCGCTTCTAATCTCAGATAAAAATCTTTTACTTCGGTTACATGTTTAGGAAGGGGATGAAAAAGGGGTCTTTTGGAATCATTTGATATGCTCCCCCCATCCTCCTCTAATGAGACGCTATCAAATTAAGTTACAATTATCGTGGTAGGAAGATAATCAACGATAATAACAACGGTTCAGCGACGGAGCCACTATGTGGTCATTCGTTCTGCTAAAAATATCAGTCAAACCACCTTGAAATTACACATTAGGAAATACAGTAAAAATTGTTCTGGTGATAAACCTGTCAATTCAGAATTTTACCTGGAGCTAAATATCGATATCGATCTGTCTCAGTATAAAACGTCATTGCTTTTTGTCTTGCGAAACATAAATTATTGTTTAGTGAGTTGCAAACATTGATGGGAGAGTTTTTGTGGCCCCATTATAGATGGCTTGTAGCAATTATCCTTACTGATCACATTTAGAAAGGGATGCCTATCACAGTATCGAACCTGGAAGAAATGAACGACACAAAATCTCCAAGACTTCCTTCTCTTTTCATATGCAGCTTCTCTGTTTTAGTCAAGAAGTTATTCAGCCCGGAAAAACTTCAACATCAGATTTTTTTTTTTTTCTTTTCAGTTTTCTCGTCTTTAGCGATTTATGACCTTGAGCATATTCACATACATTTATATACAAATGCGCGCGCACAAAAACACGTAAAAAAATTTTTTCATTCGATCAGACGTTGGGAAGCAACGAATCTATGAATGGCTTTCGATTTTCTTTCTGCTCCCGGCAAAGAAAATGAAGGCCAGTTTGACCTCCGTTCCAATGAACTGCAGATAAACCATCTCAGACTTCAGGATGATCGATGTAAAGAAAACCATATCATTTTGATTTAAAGCTAACAGAAACAAGAAAAACAAGGATTTCTCTTGGCGAGGCACAAGGTCAATATATAGCAATCTACAGCCAGATGCAACGGATGAAGTCGCCAATTGTATAACGCTCTATGCATACGTTACTGACCCCAGAGGCTAGGTCTTCCTCGGTTCACTGGTTCTATATTTTATTGTTTCATTACTAGAACCCAAAGGGAAAGGACGTAATATTAATGGATTAGGTCCTTGCTCCACTGTGGTTTTTAGAATATCTCAGTAATAATAATGATAATAATAATAATAATAATAATAATAATAATAATAATAATAATAATAATAAAAAGAAGAAGAAGAAGAAGAAGAAGAAGAACAACAACAACAACAACAACAGCAACAACAACAACAACAAAAACAACAACAACAATACCAAAGTATTGAATATTCAGGAGGTTTTGAGCAATAAATCATATTTATGACAGGAGTTGGTGAAACAGTCAGATCGATTAATTCACATTTACTAAAGTTTTTGAGTAAATAGTGAATAATGTATTAATGTATATATGCAGAAACACACACACACACACACACACACACACATATATATATATATATATTCGTATAACTATATATTCATTTATGTATCATACTAAATATAAATACGTCACTGAAAGGCAAAATTTACTGCGGTATTCGTCGAATAGGCGCGCTGTATTTAAAAACAGAATATATATCGGAGGTAGACAGAACTCCTGTCTATGGCGAGTGAGAACGTTAGATTTATTTCTTCTTCGGTAGACGTTATTAATAACGTGTACCCTCAGCCAACATGCTTGGACAATATCCAACCTCCCGCCGTTATGTGTGTTTAAACACAAGGTGTCCTTAAGAGGCACTATCAGGCGAATACTGCAGTAAATTTTTTTCTCACATTACGTGACGGATTTACGTGAATCTTGGTACGTAAACGATTGTTTTAATCTAATGCTGCTACTGCTCATATAAGGAATGTAGGAGAAATTAAGATAAGGTCAGGTTTATATATTAGTCCCAGCGTACGTTTCGCTGCGGGGGCAGACTGGAATATGATAATCTACAAAGATCTCTAAACACAATAACCAGTTGTACATCTGTTCGTATACGCAAGATATCATTTCATTATTATATGCAAACCCCGACACTTTATGTCCGTCTCTGTATTGTCCCCCTCACCTTTCGCCCTCGTGGCAAATAAATGAAAGCATTATTATTATTATTATTATTATTATTATTATTATTATTATTATTATTATTATTATTATCATTATTGTTATTATCATTAATAATAATAATAATAATAATAATAATAATAATAATAATAATAATAATAATAATAATAATAAGAAGAAGAAGAAGAAGAAGAAGAAGAAGAAGAAGAAGAAGAAGAAGAATTATTATTATTATAACAAAAACAACAACAACAGATAGGTAGATAGATAGATAGATAGATAGATAGATAGATAGATAGATAGATAGATAGATAGATAGATAGGTAAGAATGTATGTGTATCTGTAGCTACGTACGTATGTGGATAAATTAGATGCAAATCAACATATATGTGAGAGTGTGTTTCTATATTCAAACGTCATTGTTTGTCGATAAAAATGAAAAACAATTGTTAAAAAAATACTTGTTTAGAAAATATTGTTTATTTAAAAACAATTCTCTGTTTCTTTTCCATTTTCTTCTTTTTTTTTTTTACATAGCTCGAGTTTCTTGCTCCTGGCATCATCATACATAAACTTTCACCTTTAAATATTTCAACCGGTTTTCTAGATTCTGTTGTGAGTTCGTTCTTCTATTTAACGTGATCATTGTTTCGTTTCTAAGGTCATTTTGTTATGGTTTTATTAAAGCAATGCCGGAGGATTTCGTCCTTTCATTTGCCATTTCACTGCTTGTTCCACACATTATTAGTCAGCTTCGCTGTTGATTATCTCTGAATAGTTTTTCCAATTCTGTTTTCGTAAAATTGTTAGCTTTTTTTTTCTTCTTAATTCTTTATCAGCAACGTTTGCCATTGGCTGATTCATCCATATCTATTTTCTCTTCTCCGAGAGAAAGAAAGGTGAGAATATGGAAGAGAGGGAAGAAGAGATAAAATAAAGAGGCAGTATGACTGTTGATATCGATGAATGCTTGTAGTTCGTTCTACTAGGAAGTAGTGTGTGAAGTGTATTCTGTCCAATAAGATTAAAACCAGTCAAACTATTGACTTTGTAGTTCGGTTGGATGGCGATTCGTGACACACAGAAAACTCCGATATAAAGCTAACGTCTCACAAACACGCACACACATATACATACATTCACACACAGGCACACATAGACATATATACAGACATTCACACACAGGCATATACATACACACACATAAACACGCCCATGTATACACATACATTCATATACACATACACACATGAACGTACGTAGATTGATATTGGTTTGCATCCCAAGAACATTAACTGGAACTATAGACTCCCCAACGTGTATGTATATATATATATATATATATATATTCATATACGTTTATATACACATACACACTAACACACATACATACATGTGTGCTCATGTGTGCGTGCCATTCTCTCTGTACATGTGTTTGCGTGCGTGTGTGTCTGTAATTGTGTGTCTCCGTTTGAACCAAGTGAGGCATTGTCCTTTCCGCAACGGAACACATCAAAAGTTCAAAACTGCCACCGACATCGTCCATCGATTAAAATTTCCAAAACCATAATGATGATGATGATGATGATGATGATGATGATGATGATGATGATGATAAAGACGATGATGAGGAAAATAATAATAGTAATAATAATTCGTAAATACTTGCAAGCAAATATGTATGAGGTTATACATTCATGAACGGTCTATATAGGCTTCTCAAAACCAGAAAGGAGAAAGCTGATTCGAAGGCTACATCTAGACATGCTGATATAGGTTAGAGTGTTTTAGTGATGCAGAACATTTGGAGCGATCATGGGGTCTGTAGTTACGTCTGACTCATAATTAACGAGCGTCGTTCTATTGTGTTTCCTTGCAATGGGTAGTGTTTGTATTTTTCTTATTTACTGACAGAGACAAGAGCGGTTTTTTTTTTGCCTCATTGCTGGACGATTTCGGAGACTATTCTCATGAAATCAGTGCAGGTTTGATGTAAGATTTTAGGCAGTGAATAAATAAAATATGGCTGGGGAATATTAGTGAGGAATTTAAGGTAACAATAACTGAGAATGCAAGAATATTACCACTATTTGGATATCTTCTAACCGCACAGTAATCAGCTATTTATCTTGATAAGATTTCAAAACATTGTGGGTTTCACTGAGAAACAATTGATCCGAAACAGATCTGATAGAAGATATACAATTATTCTTCTGTTATTCCATAGATAAGACATTGGAATACTTCAAGGTCTGAAGCAACTTTCTGCCGAATGAATTCTTCTGTCTCATGGGAAGTAAATTTATGGATATATTTGTCTCTGCCCGTTATTTCACGAGAACGCAGTTCCATTGATTAGGTCAACTGATCACACGTCATCGAGACCGATGCAGCTCCAGTTTTTTATTCGGCCTTCGCCCTTTCATTGACAAAAGATTTATTTAGACTGAAAATTTTGTTAACTTTTCTTTCAGTTACTTTTTTCGGATGATGGAGTTCTTTACTTTTGCTCGTTTGACAATGATACATTCATATTGAAATGTTCTTTTGCAAAATCTCCTTAAAATTTTCAGATTTTCTTTACCAAATTTTATTGGTAACGAAAGAACTTTTTTATCTGATATCTGATGCTTATCGCTGCAGAACTAATAGTTTCCATTTATCAGCCATCCTTATTTTCCGTTTTTCAAATTCACGTCAGCATTATTTTTGTTGTTTTCTCTTTACTGATTTCTGTATTTTCTTCGAGTGAGTTCTTAACAATTGTACAGAACATATATGTGTGTATGTGTGTATGTGTGTATGTGTGTATGTGCATTTGTGTGAGTTTGGGAGGCGTGTGTGTTTGTGTGAGTTTGAATGTATGTCACTGTTGACTTCTGTAGTTATTATCTTCGAGTTCGTTTTAAACCATTGTAAAGAGGTAATACATGCAAACACACACAAATACATAAGGGTGTGTGTGTATGTGTGTGTATGTGTGTGGGGGGAAACGCGCGCGAATCGTGCATGAATTAGGAAAGGGCGGCAAGTGGAATATTGTTAATAGAATTCCAAGACTTCACCTTTTGACTATTCTTTATAGTCTATATACGGTAAAGGCATAAAATTCTATTTACAATAAATATATATATATATATATCATATCATATCATATCATATTATATCATATATCATATCATATTTTTTAATATTTCACTTGGGTATAACGATACTAATAAGCTGGTGCAAGAACTGAATACAGATATTCTTCAGAAACTTGCGTTATTCGAGTATAGAGCGAAAATGCCAAGGAAACTAGCAGTCAAGGACATATATATGTATATGTATATAGAGAGTGACAGACATATAGATAGATATACACACATACATACACACACAAACACAAGTACATATAATGTAAAGAGGAGTTTATTAATTTCAATGTTTTACCTCGCAGTGGAATTTTAATAACGAAATAATGATTTTTAGAAACAATGCATTAAAAATACATTGCAATTCTTCATATTATTCCTGCTGATAATGGAATTATTTCGTGGCTATTAGTATTGTCAACGGAAGTGAGCGGTGGACGATCAACATCGTGGACTTTCATCTGTTGTCACATGTTGGTGACGTCATGTGTATTCGCGGAATACATCCGTTCACTGCTATTTGTAGTCAGGTGTATCTTTTGAAAATGAAATCAATATTAGAATCAACAACTTTCCCTTACATTCAACAAATGTGACTTGCTTGCGTAATTGTTTCTCCGTAAAATAATTTAACTTTCGGTGGAGTTTGTCCCAATATAATTTCATTCTTATTCATGCAACACGCAGAGGGATCTCCGTATCGCCATTTTTGAAAGAAATAACAAAAGAATGTCATTATTGACTCCACAATCCCAAGAAATTATTTACAATGTATGTCTTCTATAATTCGTACAATTGTATTTCCATTTTCGATATTGTTTTTCTTTCGTTCTTCACTAGTTTTGCTGCTGCTGTCGTGTATAGCCATATTGTTAGCAGGAAATCTATATTTGGTGGAATCGGGGTTCAGACGAATATCACTAGGCAATCGAATGAAACGTTTCTTCGATGAATTTGTGGAAAGGAATAAATTTATTTAACAAAACTGACGTTTGTAGCATTCAAGTTTCAGATAGTATTGATCGGAAGTTCATAGTATGTCACGCCAATGTTATTCACACCTGAACGTTAACGGTTGTGTATGCATATATGTGTGTATGTTCTTTTCTGTTTTCAACTATCTGGTTCCTTCCTCTTAGGATGGAGCTACTTTCTAATAATAATACAATGCTCCATCGTTGGATTATGGATAACAAAAACAAATTAGGGGTTGAGGGATCCGGTTCACGGTCTTACGGTTGTGAGGGAAATTCCTGACAGTACGATGCACTAGTTCATTCAGCTGGCAGAAGTGAATTGTTCCGGTAATTCACTGGACCAGCCTTGGTACTTTGAATTACGCCGAATCTCGCTGAGTACTACGTTAAGGTTATGCGCGTCTGTGGAGTCCTCAGCCACTTGGACGTTAATTACAAAAGCAGGCTGTTCGGTTGATGGAATGAGCTTGAACCCTCGTCGTCGTAACCGACGGAGTACCAGTTATATCTTCACACGTGTGCATGTGCACTCACTACCGGATAAACATAATAATCATTGACCTATATGCAAGTTCCTTGTGGCGTATTTCAAATCGATTACTTCGAATGTAACAAGGCTTGTGTTAAGTGAATATAGTGGCAAGCGTTAGTGAACATGTGAGTGAATGTGTGCATATATATGCAACAATATTTATTTATGTATGTTCATTTATATATATATATATATATATATATATATATATACATACATAGATCTAACTATATCTATCTATCTATCTATATATATATATATATATATATATATATATATATATATATATATATATATATATATATATATATATATATATATGTATGTATGTATGTATGTATGTATGTATGTTTGTATGGATATTTGCAAATGCTAGATTTATACATTCGTATATATTGGTAGATGTGTGTGTGCTTGTACGTGTGTGTTCAAGCGTATCCGTACATTTATGTCACTGTGTGTATACTAAACAAAATGATGTCAGACGTGTAAGTGCATATGTATTTACCTGCGTGTATACATGTAAGAAAGCGCGAATGCATATACACGCGTATGTCTATTTATACATCAGAGTATGCAAGACAAACTTACAGCTGCTTTAAGAAATCGATCTCGTATTCTTATCGCCACAGAAATTCCAGTCAGTTCATTCAATCATCTTCGAACACTTTGATCTGTAACAAGATCAATAAAACTTCATCAAACGATCTTTGACCAGACCTCTACATTGATACGGCCATGTTTAAGTCTTTTAATAAATTCCACCTCATGGTATCTTTAGAACTCATAGATGCCGACACCAAATTTAAGAATTCATTTCCAGAACCATCGATCTGCTAAGACATTTTCTGCGACGTGTCATTAATCAAACAATCCACTTGTGAGCCTCGTTCTCATATCAAAGCAACAACCAATATGGAAGTCCTCGATTGTTTTTCTTTCTATTTTTTGTTTTCATCTTTATTTTTTTGCATTTGTTGGGTGGGGTCATGTCTATATAATAAGTTATCGATTAAGCAAACTACTGAGCTATACGTTTTTAATCTTATGACTATGTTTAAACACATACATGCATCTATAATTAGCTGTTTATATGCAAACATACACGCGATTACGCTCATGCATGTATATATGTAGGTAAAAAAATATATAAATTCAAGAATATATGTGTGTGTTTGTGCGCCTGTGTATGTATATATATACATATTTAAGAATATATATACGTATATATGTGTATGTGTAGATATATATATATATATATATATATATATATATATATATATATATATATATATATATATATATATATATATATATATATATATATATGTACATAAATATATCGACAATGCATATAACTATAGACACAGACAGACGGACAAATAGATAGATAGATAGATAGATAGATAGGTTAGTGGATAGATGGATAGGTGAGTTGGATAGGTAAACAAACCGAAGGTGGTAAGGATACATAGATAACTACATATATGTGTGTACATACACACATATATACATACACATATATTTATATATATATATATATATATATATATATATATATATATATATATACGCATACATATGGACATTTACATATATATACATAGATATGTATAAATAGATAGATAATGAGAGAGAGGTAAAGAAATAAATATGTGTATGTATGTGTGTGTATGTGTATGAATATCGGCGAACGTATAGAACATCCGCCGATCGATCTGCCATCTGGCCGTGTCAATCTAACGACCTAATGCACCTTCCTACGTGTTCCGTCACTGACCACAATACTTACATCTTGCCTATGTAAATAGATAATAAGTGGGACTACTCTGTAAATGACGTGTGTTTCAGCGCGTCTTGTGCTATGCTTATATCGAATCCCATCATGGAGACGTATTCGGCAGCAAATCAATATCGTTCATGGTCGATTGATAGATGTGTCTCGTTGAATACATGGAAACTGGTTCAGAGAGATATTCTAATACGAAACATAGTGTTGCAGGCTCAATTTTATATACACTCACAAGCACACATACGAAGATATGTGAGTGTGTGCGTGCGTGCGCGTGTGTGTGTGAGCGTGTGTGGTTGTGGGCCTATCTATCAATGCATAAATATATGCATATGTATATTAACATGCATTCATGCATGTACAAATACATAGATTATATACATACACCTATAGATAGATAGATAGATAGATTCAATGCAGGTGTGTATGAGTATGCATACCGCCTCATACAGAGATGAATTATTTAACTGTGTATATGTATGCATGTACATATATATATATATATATATATATATATATATATATATATATATATGAATAATTTCGTACGTATATATACGCGTGTAAGTATGTATGCGCGTACATATATATATATGTATATATATATATATATATATATATATATATATATATATATATATATATATATATATATATATATATATATATATATATATATATGTATGTATGTATGTATGTATATGTATGTATGTATTTATTTATATACATATATATATATATATATATATATATATATATATATATATATATATATATATATATATATATATATATATATATATATATATATATATGTATGTATGTATATATATGTGTGTGTGTATATATATGTATGTATGTATGAATGTAACTATTTGACGGCAAAACATTTGCAGGCAGCTGTCAGTTTCTTTCATCTAAATCTTTAAGACTACTTTCCATCGTACTCTTTGTTCTCTACATGTCATGGTGCAATAAACTAATATGCAATGACACAACAGACACACACACACGCACACACACACACGCACACACTCTCTCTCTCTCTCTCTCTCTCTCTCTCTCTCTCTCTCTTATCGATCTCAGGTTCATGTCGATGATGGCGGTATTGAAGGTTCTTGGTGAAAAGGTGGACGAAAGTAACAGGTGTGATTTGTAAAACTGCTTCTAAATTCGCCCAGAGTTTTTGGGTTGAAGAACGGAGATGTTGTTTCTCCATTGACCTAAAGTTACAAAACTCAGTCCTATTCATCTTGTCTTCAATATAGCACGATTGATTGTAGAACCGTTAGCATGTCGGGTTAAATGCTTCGTCTGCCGTTGCGTTCTGAGTTCAAATTCCGCCGAGGTCCACTTTGCCTTTCATCCTTCCGGAGTCTATTAAATAATCCCTTTGTCTGTGCTTTCTATGTTTAGCCCCCTGTGGGCAATAAAAATAAATAAATATTAGGCGGTTGATCAGGGGTTATTACAGAACCTGTTTATGTAGGGATTTAGAGGTCTTCATAGTGATTGGATAACTGTAACTGCTCTCTCACTCAATAATAATAATAATAATAATATTCCTTTCTGCTAAATGCAGAATCTCAGTCTCTGCGATAAGAGAAGCACCATTCCGGTTTCCTGGTTCTTCTTGGCTCACTTCGAACTTATCAACGAAAACAACATCAACATCAACAACCACCGTAACAAGAGTGCCATCGTTACACATTTACTGCTATCATAATAAAGAGGATGCCTCGACACTGTTCTATTCACCTTCACACTTTTACAACAACAACAACACTTTCACTCAGACATTCCACTGATTCTACATCCTTTCAAAGTCTACTTCGTTTCTCTCATGTCATTTACGGAACAATGTGTGGGGAGGGATTTCTTTTCGTGTCTGAAGAAACCAAATGAGAACGCTCTGGGATTCAATACAAAATGTGATTCTGAAAAGAAGATATCGACATCCTTCATTTCCGCTGCTTCCCCATGTTGTTTAGTATCTGAGATGAAAATTTAAATAACGGTTTATATGAGTCGCTTTTTATATTTCAACGGGATGAAGTTTAATACTTAGAAATTACCGTCAAAACAATGTGATCCTGATTTATTATATTGACAAACGTTTTGCTAAAGAGACTTCTGTCGTCTTTAATTAGGTTACAATGAGATTCCGAAAGCCATTTCACACAATATTCCATAATTTAGAACGATCGAAAATTACAAATTGATGATGATAATTTTTATAAACCTGAACAGTTCATTGCAAGGGATTCCTTCCCTCCTTTCCTTTTTGTTCTCGTTCACTTAACATTTACGTCGCTGCATTTTCTTCTTTGATTAAAGTAGGGTGTAATCATTTCTGTTTAATTAATTATTTTAATGAAGCCACAAAATCAATAGGTTTCTACGAGATAAGCCAACTGATAGCACTTTTCTGATAAACTGGCATTTCTAAGAACTTGTCACATCAACTAATACCAGCTATTAAAAATGGATTATCTGAAGAATTATTAAAATTATCCAATGATTTCCCAATATTATTAAAGAGCTGAACCATTTCTTTGTTGAGACTAGGGTCCGATTTCGATCCTCGGTTAAAACTAAATCCTTTTACTTAAAATATATGTCTGTTGGGAGGTTGATTTTGCCCTTAATCCTTTGGGGGTCGATAAATTAAGTACCAGTTGCGTACTGGGGTCGATCTAATCGACTGGTTCACTCCCCAAAAACTTTGGACCTTGTGACTACGGTAGAAGTGAAACTGTATTTGTCGACCAGAGAAGGATGAAAGTCAAAGTAGTCATCGGCCGAATTTGAACTCATGGCGCATAACACCACAAGGCATACTATATCAGACTCTACCAATTCTGCCGTTTAATCTCCTGTAACATTAGCTTAATTTAATTCGTTTCTTAATGTCTCATTTGTATTGCAACGTTCACAGAATCCAATTCCATATGAACTTACTTCTTAGAACCAATTACCACGCATCAACCTTTCAACTACCATTTCGACACTTCATCAACACCGCATACACACACGCGCTTACGCCAATACACGGTCGTTCGTGTACATTCACACGCGCGCGCGCATTTAGTACACTCATTTTGTTCAAAATACCAACATCTAACGACTTACACACACGCATACGTGATATATGTTCATACACACACACACACACACACACACATATATATATATATATATATATATATATATATATATATATATATATATATATATATGTATATATATATATATTGTGTTTTCATGCGCATATAATCACACATTTCACCAATACGCAACGCACACCATTATGAGGGTGTGCGTGTAAATACATACATACACGTATATACACACACGCACATGTACATATTTACATACATACATGTGTGTGTGTGTGTGTGTATGTTGTTGAGTTCATTGTATCCAACCCTCTCACGCTGCTGTGCACAACAGATCACGGTTCATATATCGAAGCCAGCCTCGTCTCTGTTCATGACCTCCAGTTCAATATCGACATATGTTCTGGATTATCGGTTTAAAACGGGCTGTTTTCATCCATTGCCTGCTCCCAACTATTTTCGATGTAAACACTTGAACAAAGCTAACTAATCGATCTATAATTAGTAAATAGAGATATTGAATTAAGCAGAAGAAAAAGAAAATAAACAAAATAACAAAATTGAAGACTATTTGAAGCATATGCGGATGTAGGCATGGCTCTGTGGTTAAACAACCCATTTCTAAACCATATGGTCATGTGTTCGAAGCCATAAGACTTCCCCAAGAGACGTAGGTGAATCAATATGTGAAACTAACGATTTTAGAAGAAATATTTTCTTTACTTTCAGAATTAGCTCGGAGTTCTTTATTCTACTTGGTCAAACATAGCTTCTTTTGAACTTGTCACCTACTACTAGTAAGTATATGTGTGTGTGTGTGTGTGTGTGTGTGTGTACACACACACGCACACACACATATATATATATATATATATATATATACAAATGTTGTTGTAATAAATGCTGTTGTGTAGCCCACAGTTAGATCTAATTTAGTGAACCTATGACCACAAGTATTCCAGTTTTGACCATTCCATGTATCCAGCGTGACTTTTCACTTTTGGAGATGATATTCTAGGATAGGCAACCAGAAAGAAACTCGCCCGTCTGTTCAAGGTGATGCTGTTAAAATGAACCATATATATACTACACTTAACGCCGCAATGCTCTACATGACGGCTTGTTCTTCATGGAAGTAAAACGATCAGAACAACTTTACGTTGCGATTAACTAATTAAAAGTCTTTTTGTCAATTAATATTTGAATATTACCAGACAGGTGAGACTTTAAGATATTACCTCACAAGTGTAAGAAATACCATCGATTATTTGACTTGATCTTTTATGTATACATCGTGACCGCTAGGGTCATCGACCAAACTTAACATCACCTCCACCATCCGCTACCACCACCACCACCACCACCACCATCCAGTACCACCACCACCTCCACTACCACCACCACCACCATCCGCTACCACCACCACCACCACCTCCGCCACCTCCCCAACAGTCAACCCCCGCCATCATCATCATCATACCCGTAATACATTTCCGTTTCTGCCAAGCTTTCTTTTTATCCTGTAATGTCAGTTTACTGGCGCATTTCTATAACAATATCCGGCTCTTTGATTCTAATAACCAACTCAAATATATAAAGTCCAACTAAACGAAACTTTTATCAAACATTTTATGCTGCCAAGACTGACGAGAACCAGAACTTCTTACAAAGGTTGTGCCGTACTAATACATGGAAATTATTCTCTGTCTGGAAGATTAAGCTTTTGCGAATTAAGTGTTGAATGTTTAAATATAGAAGTCTTATAATTTAAGAAAGGAGACTTAAATCTTTCCAACTGGTTTTGGTTAAGATCCCCTTCACACAGATGAGACTAAGCTTGAGCCAAAGTTAAAACATCCAGAAATAAGCAGCTACAAGAATAAAGTGGCTTAAAAGAAAGATTGTAACCAGGGATTAATATAATCCAGACACTGTTATCTCTTTCCATAATGTGTGGAGGAGATCGACGACAATGCAGCCTAACAAGCAGTATGTTGTGCCGAATGATGCCCACGGCCGCAAGCTGACCATCACATCGGAGAACGAATGTCGGAGACTGCACTGTATCCTACGAGATTTGTCTTCCCTGGAGCAGACTTTAGGGAGGATGGTGAAGTATTTCATCGGGGATAGGTTTAATGATAATTTCATTGATGCTGACAATTTGGTACAACGCCTGGTACATTGTGTAACCGACAGTGGCTCCGACAAACTGTACGAAGTCAGCTCCATAGCACAAACTGTACTTCAACCAGATTTTATAGAGATAAATGCGCAGGCGCTGGCCACTCTGAAGGCGTTTGCCCACTGGCTATCACAGTACTACTTCGAAAACCAGAAGGTCAGTCAGCCCCTAAAGTTCACCATCCTTTTCTCTACGCTGGTCGAGGCTACCCTACCTATGTTCCGGAAACAGATTGTCCAGTCAGCTGTTCATTTACTGTTCTCTCTGATGGTCACAGTACAACCGTCCTATCTACTACAGATGACCGCTGTCCACAACCTTTACTGAATGAAGTTTTGTGGTTTCCATGTCGCTATTTCAATAGCCTGAAACGGATGACACCTTTCATTCGCAGGTTCTTCTTCCTAATTATAAGGATGATCTTGAAGCAGGGGCCGAATTGGTTACCATTCTTATCTACCTGCATTCCTCATCTCAATCCCTGAGTGACGTACCAACTCTCCTTCACCCAACACAACTCTCCTCCACCCAACACAACTCTCTTCCACCCAACACAACTCGATCGCTCTGGTGTTTCTTGTCAACTAAATCGTCCGTGTGTCCCCAGTTCCATGCAAACAACCTCCTGGAGTGGAGCAACTGGTATGAAATGTCTTGCTGAAGGATACAATGCACCGTCAGGAATCGAACTCAGAACGTTACGATCGTGAGGTGAAAAAATCCTCACCAATAAGCCACACTCCTTCATAATTCCTTCTACTAACACAGTAAGCGCTAACCATTTCTCGAAAAATTGAAAAATACGGCACGATTCCAGTATGGACGCCCACCAAACTATAAATTCACAACAATTTATTTTAAGTATTTCTATTGTTTTATAAAAAAAAAATAAAAAAGCAAAAGCCTGGTCGGAATGAGAGAAGGTGGAGGCGCAAAAGTAGGCTTAAATTGTAAAGTAATCGGAATGAAGACGGAGATAATAGAGAGATAAATTTCACAGAGGAAAGCTGCAAAAATTTAATGAAAAATTCTTTTATATTTTTCATTCGATTTGGTTGGTGAGATCGGTAGGAGAATGGGAATTTTTTTAGAGATAATTGTCGTAAAACATGGTTCGTTAGACACTAATAATAGACCACTAAGCTATTTATCTTCTTTATTACAATGTAGAAAGTAGATTTAATTTATTTCATTTTATTGTCTTTCTTTTATTCTTTTCCCTTTTGCATTTCATGGTTCCGACAAATGGAAAAGTAATATCGGAGTAGATTGTACGTTGCTGTTAGGAATAAAGATGGCGTGAAAATTGAGCCAGAGGATTGAGCAGAACAAATTCTCGCTCGTAGACATTTCAAACAAGTCAAATCAACAAACACAAAGTAAATAAACGCAATAGCCAGACATCAACCGAGTTTTATTTCGTAAAACCTTCAGGTCTTTCGCGAGCCGACTCTAAATTAACTGGCAATACTTGTTAATCATTGGTGCTGGTTGATGATAATAATATATATACATGTGTTTTATGTATATACTTATATTATATATACCCTCTTTTATCTTTATACATAAAGTTACTATGATTGTAAGGAGCGAATGCAGCTGTTAGAACGTATTAATGGCGTCTAGTTGGGGAGGAGGGTATCGAAAATGGCGGCTTAATTGGATGTTGCGTTAAATGTTTGGTCGACAGACTAACCTGATGTTTGGAAGTAAAATGGCAATTTACACCTTCATTCGAGAGATATGTGTGCTTCTATGTAATTATGTAAGTATGTCTGTATGTATATATATAGGTTAGTGTGTATTCATATGTATGTATGTAGTAACATGCGTGTATCTATTATGGTTGACGTATATGTATGTACATATGTACATACATGTATGTATATATATATATATATGTGTGTGTGTGTGTGTGTGTGTGTGTGTACATGTACATTTGTGTGTGTGTGTGTGTGTGTGCGTGTGTGTGTGTAGGCATGGGTTTGTGCATATATTGATTCGTGTATGCTCTATGTTTTCAATGTCTATCTACTAACGTAACTGTCATTCTTCCTCTCTCTCTCTCTCTCTCTCTAAATATATATATATATATATATATATATATATATATATATATATATATATATATATATCAATCGATGAATAATATAATGAGCAATATTCTTGGAAGTTAGAACTGTACGAACGTTCTTGTCTGCAAAAGAAATAAAACGTTTCGCTAAAATACAGAAACGTCTAAAATTCATTCTCGAAAACATGGAAAAATATTCCAAAGCAACGAATATAAAATCAGGTTTTGGAACTACTACGAACATTTCGACAATATTTTTGCATTCTACTCATACTGCAAAAAAGTTTTGTGATGAATCCCAACACGCACAACAAATGTTCTGTTGGTTAATCAACGACGGAGAGTCTTCTTTGGTCGCTCGACCTGATAGATGCAGCAGCCAGATCGCCTCCTAATTACACTGAACTGCCCTAAAAATGCAACAGTCCCTGGTATACACAAACGATGGGGAGGCCAGGGTTTGAACGCCTTCGGCCATAGTTTTCTTTTGTCAAAGCAGACAAGGGACTAAGCAACTACAACAAGAACAACGAAAACCAATTATATGGTAGATGCCAGCTGCACATCCTTTCTTATTTGCTTGGTGCTGATATTAAGAACTGTTTTGGTTATTACTCTTTAATTCACTACATATTACAGGGGAACTTTGTGCGGCTTCAGTGCATGGAGCGAATTGGCAGAATCGCTAGAAATCAGATAGAAACGTGAGATATTTTTTTCTGACTCTTTTCGTTTAGAGTTCGATTCAAACTAATGTTAACTATGATTAATTTCCAACCTCCTGAAAGTCGATAAAATAAAACACCAATTCACAGGAGTAAGAATTTAGAATTTTTAGATCGTCAGATAAAATACTTTCTGATATTAATTTCGGCTCTGGAAACACTTCACAAATGAGGTGAATGTGTCAACATCTAACTGACAAGATGATAACAAGATGATAATGAAAGGCTGACAAGATGATGACAAGATGATGATAAGATGGTGATAAGATGATGCCTTATCAAAATTATCAAGTAGAAGGGAAGGTCAAACCCTCTTTTTATATTCCAATGGAAACTCCATGAAAACCACTTCAGAAATTGGTTTAAAAAGAATGTGCTGTTTGTTAAGGCTGGAATATGATTTACCAAAATGAAATCTGGGAGATGTCTTCACCCCATACGCAGCTCTGGTATTTAGAAAGAAACTGTCGAAGCTAATCAATATAACGTTATTGATTTCTAATGATACACGGTTCTTGTGGCAGACAACAATACATAATTGGTATTTTTCTGGTTTCGTCTCCGATTAAATCTGATCGAGCAGACTAATGATCAAAGACTTTCCAGCCGTGACCATTCTTCCATTTTGTTTCCAAACTGCCCTTCATCATTTTATCAGAGAAATTTCGCTGCTATAACTAACAGATCAACCATTCTTGCAAAGGCTTCCCACTCCTTCTAATCTAGGATGTGTCATAAAATGGAAATTTACTCTGCTAGTGACATTATTAAATAAAACCGTCCACAGCTCTTCATAAGGTATATCACTGACCTCTCAATGCGTCCAGCTTCCTTTGATCTTGCAGCACAGTTTACCTGGAACCGGCAATAGAATCAATTTTCTCCAAATATTGCACACACACTATGGTGGAATTTCATTGATGTTCAGATGATGTAACTATGCTACCATTCTTCAAAAAAATGTCTGAGAGTCTGACTTGTTTCCAAAAGATGCACAACCCCTAAATAAAGCATGGAACCTGTGAGAACTAGTGACAGTCTTTGGCATCAATAATTAGACAATAGCAGAGATCGATAAGTTCAATTATAGGGAACACTAAAAGAGCTAACATTGTTAGGAAGTGAGAAGTGAGTTTGTCGCTTTTTTAGGTTAATCAGGAAAGTAGGGCTGTGCTTGAGTTCCTTTTGAGGGGTTCCAAGACAAGGGGAAAAGTGAAAGGAATTTATCATCAAAAAGGATATTTTACCCGTGTGGATCCCGCAAAAGGTGTCTTAGATCCAGATTGTGGCGTTAATCCGAGCAACGATGTAATTCTAATATTTAGGGCCACGGTGGAATTTTAAACCAGAATGCAGGAACAAACGCCGCTAGTCATCCGGTCCAGTGCTCTCCCGATCCATCAGATTAGCGTTTAATTTCTCAACCCAAGAAGAGTGATGTTCAAAGTTGACTTCGGCAGGATTATAACTCGGAACGCAGAGATCAGAAGTCAATACCACGAGGAATTATGTCCGATGCTCTACCGATTCTGCCAATTGGTGTTGTTGACAAGAAAATAAATGGTGCGTTGTGTCGATCAAACAAACAGGATAAATCTGGGAGGACTAAATCCAGGAATCATTCAAATGGTTTTATTTCCAAGTTATATTGTAGATTCGGCGAAATTATAGAGAGAATACTGAATTCATTCTTGGAGACTAAGGAGAAAGGAGATTATTTAGTATTCCTGATTTCTGTCAACGGAATAATGTGAAGAAAATAACTATCATCCACGCTTAGCAGAGAATTGAAACTGAGTCGATCGCTCATTGCAGTGGAAGTATTAACGTTGCCAACTTTAAGATCGATAAAAGTTTGATATTACTAAATCATATTTCAGATATGATATTTGTCGTATTGATAAATTACCAAATAAAGCATCAGTGATGACACAAAACAAAACAGAAAGAAAAGGGGGGAAAAGCAAAGGAAAATTCTATGGAACAATATCGATCAAAGAATAGATGAAGTCCAAATCGCAGACTGGAAAATGAAAGAAATTAAAATACTATTCTTGAATCGATTTGACATTATATTTCTGAAAGTGACAATAAAATAACCACAACAACAACAGCAACAACAAAATCAACAACAACAACACCGTTTTCATAACAAACATACAAATGCGAAAATTCACAATTAAGCAGTTTGCAAACTTATTTGCAAACATTAAAACTTGATATTTATCTTGAAGCAATGACATTAAAAGTCTTGTAGAATGTAAAAGAAAATACTATTCTGGTTGAAGATTAATTGAGATTAAAAAGCGGTTTGGTAGAATAGTGACAAGTGGTTGTGTAATGAAAGAGGATGGAATCCATAGGAAATGACATTACTTCAAATAAACACTTCTGTTTAAATGTTATATCATGGAGGAGGGAAAAAGATTTTCCGTTAAACTAATCGGCCATTTTGTCTGCATATCTTCAATTAAATATTTCATAGTTACAATAAAATTCTGAGCGTGTCTATGTATGTGAACACATAAATACAAACATACATACATACATATATATATATATATATATATATATATATATATATATATATATATATATATATATATATATATATATATATATATATATATATATATGTATATATATATATATATATATTTATATACATATGTATGTATGTAAATATATATATATTATATATGTGTTTCTGTATATGTATGTATATGTGTATACACACACACACACCCACACACAAACATACACACACACACACACACACACACACACACATATATATATATATATATATATATATATATATATATATATATATATATATATATATATATATATATATATATATGCGGTTTGAATGTACAAGTTTTTAATATCCAAGTGGCTAAAAGTGTCCAGAAAAGCACACATGAAGGCGGCCCAGCCTCTTTCGATTGCAAAAGGTAAAGGCCAAGGAACTTACCTGAGTTGAAATTTCATTACATAGCATTTTTCTTTTTTCTCCTTTTTTCTCTTCCTCCTCTTTCCCTTGTCATTATATATCTATCAACATATTTGTAAATAAACACATTTTCTCACAAGGGCTAGATGACATTTCAAGATGTCAAATTTAGGAAGTAAGATGGGAAAGAGATGGGGGTGCGGTCATCAGTAAAAATGAAGAGTTCAAAGTCCTATGAGAATGTGTATTCCTTTACACTTGCATAGTCAAATCCTATATTCTATGTAATTTCATGTGCTCAAAAATATCATCAGATTATTAGCACCATTTGGCGCATAAATTGGTTGCTGAAGGAATATGCATGTATGCATGTATGTATCTATGTATCTATGTATGTATGTATGCATGTAGGTGTGTGTATGGATATATATATATATATATATATATATATATATATATATATATACGGTCGGAGCACATATATGCATGCATATGTGACTAACTGGTGCGGTATCTTCTTTCCGGTTCGTCTCTATTTGTGTGACTGAGCGGTTCGCCAATACAAGCAAACAGTGCATCTAAAACAATGTTATTCAATGTGTTTTTCCTTTCAATGGCTCAGTATAATTTTTTCCAGACATGCTACGTCACTCTTCTACTGGTGAACTTCCTGTCACATGACTTATGTGTACGGTAAACTATATAATTGAATTAGTTTCTTAGGTTATAAATATTAAATATATTCCTCTCTGCGAAATATTTGCTTCGGTTCTTTGAAATTAATTTCATCTGAATACTAATTAGCTTATGTCTGCGACAACACTAATTAATAATACTAATTACTTAATCAGTTTTGAGCTAATTATAACAAATTTTGTAAAGTCTAGATTCGGTCTGGAGAGTGAGTGAACATGGTCGTTGTGACGTTGCTATTGTTGTGTAGTCATTGGTCAGTGTTGACCAGCAGTTCTCAACTGTGGCCCCTCGGAGCACTCAAACACTTCCGGCAGCCCTCAACGGTCTTCTCTCTATAAATATATTTTTTTCATTAATCGACTTGCGTTTTACATCTTGTGGTGTAGTCCACTAAAAACAAATCTAGGTTTTGGGTATTAAAAAGTTTGAGAATCACTATTCGAGGTTGATCCTACCTATTATCAAAGACACTCTAATCATGACAATCTAGTCTTTTTAGAAGGGTCTCCAAAAATGCACTATCTTATGTATCCTTTTCAAACGAAAGTATGAGGTGATTTGAGGAGGAATTAGTTGCTATTTCTAACAAGTGATGTAGATAGATAAAGATAGATAGATAGATAGATAGATAGATAGATAGATAGATAGATAGATAGATAGATACATACATACATACATACATACATACATACACACGCACATATTAATAGCACAGACATGCAACAACTGTAGTTTGTCGTTTGCATCGCAGCAGACAATAGGTGGCATGACAGTCAGCAGACCTGTGTGTGATATATCAGACGAGCAAGAGAAGCTTTTGAATTGTGTAAACTTTTGGACATACCAATCTTTCAACAGTCTCTCTTCGCAATGGTTTATATATGTGTGTATATATATATATATACACACATATATATATATATATATATATATAGACATAAGCAGCTGCTGTGTGCATCGTCGTGTATGTATATCTACGTATAATACCTATTTGAATACACACATATGCACATAAATATAAGTATGTAAATGTGTGTGTGTGTGTGCGTGTGTCTGTGTATAAACATACCTATACAAATATAGATGTATATATATATATATATGTACATATGTGGTGCTGTGTATGTGTGTGAATGTACGTATATAAGCATGCGTAAGTGTGGAAGCATATATGTATGCATATATTTCTGTGGATATATATGTATATGCGTATGTGTGTATGTTTGCATGCGTGTATCTATGTATGTATATATGTATGTATGCATGTATGTATGTATGTATGTATGTATGCATGCATGCATGTATGTATGTATGCATGCATGTATGTATGTATTCATGCATGTATATATATATATATATATATATATATATATATATATGAGTGTATGCGTGTGTGTATGTATGTATATATGTTTGTGTCTATATATGAATGTATGTATGTATGCATGTATGTGTTTGTGTGTATGCATGGATGGATGGATGGATGCATAGGAAGGGTGAGATACAAAGCTAAGAAACAAAAACTAACTACGAATCCTAAACAATCCAATTCTCTATCAAGAGACTTCAAATAATACATGAAAATAAAAACATACAAAACAACCATTACAGATAATAATAATAATGTATATCAATAAAGCATGATATCACACCATCCTCTCACCATATTCGTATTCCCACACGATATAACATGATGTCTCTAATACAACACGATATCGCCAAAAGACAAAACGACTGCAACGCGCCACCAGTTGAATATACTTATTGGTATTTGAAGAATTACAGTTGGAAGTGTATTGAAGACATAACCTAGTTCTTCTTTGGTGAATCTTTCGTAGATCAGCTTACGTAATGTCTCAATGCATCACCAGAACTTTTATGATCAATGCTACATAAAAGATTTCATGTTCTACTCATTCAGCCAATACACGTATGACGTATGTGTGTATGTATGTGAATGAGTGTGTGTGTATAAGCGTGAGTACAAGAAACATTTTTATGAAAGGATACATACACACATAAATATATATATATATATATATACACGCACATACACATTATATATATATATATATTATGTATATTTACGTGTGTGTGTGTGTGCGTGCGTGTATGTATGCAGCACTCGTCCAAAATAATTAAAATATTGATTTCTTCACCTTTTCTCCACAAATATATTAACTAGCTTGTTGTTCACTACATTCGACATTTACGAAATTATAAACATACTTATACGTGTGTGTAGTGTGTATGTGCATATATATATATATATATATATATATATATATATATATATATATATATATATATATATATATATATATATATATCATGGACTCTCCCGTCGTTAGAGGACGTTTGAATTTTCGGCAATTTCTTGCCGAACAACCACACAAATGATTTGTCTATGGTGATCAATTGTTTGTGTAGACATAAGCTCACTCCCTCCATCAAATTGACATTACCTGTGCAGGTGCAAGTGGGTGTCACATGTCAGATGACGAAATGATCGCGGAGCAACGTGATATGAAGTGCTTTGCTCAAGAACACAACGCAACGCCCAGTCTGGGAATCGAACCCACGATCTCACTGTGTGTACGTATAATGTATGTATACGGGTATATATACATATATATATATATACGTGTAAGCATATACATAAATATACGTACATATACGTTTCTATACATATATGCATATATATATATATATATATATATATATATATATATATATATATATATATATATATACGGAGATGTACTTGCATAGCAAGTGACCTGGTCTGAGATCGTGTGCTGGAACGAAAACAATTGCAGCGTGGAAGGTGTTTATAAGCCATTTAAAATAACACACAAAAACTGTTAGATTCACTTCAACATTTAAATTTAATTTGTCAAAATATTTTCGTTGCTTTGAGACCGCGACCTGATCACTGACAAAGTTCTGTGCTGCATCTCAAAATTCTGTAGTAGTAGTAGTAGTAGTAGTAGTAGTAGTAGTAGTAGTAGTAGTAGTAGTAGTAGTAGAATTCTACTCAGATCGACTGTGCCTTTCGTCTTCTCAGGTCGATAAAATAAGTACCAGTTGAGCATTGGGGGGGGTCGATGTAATCTACTTACCCCAGAACTTGCTGGCCTTGTGCAAAACTTTGAAACTATTATTATTATCGTTATTATTATTATTATTATTATTATCAGTAGTAGTAGTAGTAGTAGTAGTAGTAGTAGTAGTAGTAGTATTAGTAGTAGTACCATGACTGCTGGTAATACTGCTACTGCTGCTTTATGGTTGCTGTCATTCTAAAAGTCACTATAACAGAGAGGAGAAAGAGTGATAGAAATAGAGAGTAGGAGGAGCAAGTACGAGTAGAGAACAGAATAAGTAAGAGAGGGAGAGCTGGTGGGAAACAGAGAGAGAGGGGGAAGAGGGGAGAGAAAGATGGAGCTGAGTGGAGTGAAAGAGAGGAAGTGAATGGGAGTGAAGAAGACAAGAAAAAAAACTAGATAAATGCATAGAGATGAGGTTAGAAAAAAAGCTAATATGAATTGTCTTTTGTGTAGAAGAGTCGGTATGTAAATATGGACGTGATTAGCTGTTTATTGGAAATCTAAACAAAACACAAACATATACACACCAAATATATACACACAGATATATATATATATACATACATACGCTCACATATTAGCGCAGAGAAACACATACACCGAGAGCACAGAGAAGCTGAAAAAAAAATGACATAAGCCGCCATTTCAATGTTCATTGTTGTAAAGAATATATATATACACACACACATACTACATACATGCACTTATATATATATATATATATATATATATATATATATATATATTTACATGTATGAATGTATGCGTGTATGTATGTAATGTGTGAAGCACAGAGACGAGCGTTGCACAATAGAAGATAATAGGGAAGAGGTTTAATGGAGTCAACAACAATAACGATGATGGCGTCGACAAAAGCAAAAATGGCGACGGCAACAACAACTGCTGTTACCAATAACATTACGACAACAATTACTACCGCTTCTACTACTACTACTACTACTACTACTACTATTGCTGCTACTGCTACTGCTACTACTATGAGTAGTTGTAATAAGAAAAATAATAAAAATAATGCATTTCTATATTAACCGATACGGGTTGACATGACGATTCACTACTACCACTATTTCAGTTACTACTACTGCTACTACTACAACTACTACTACTACTAATAATAATAATAATAATAATAATAATAATAATAACAACAACAATAATAAAAATAATAATAATAATAAATAACAACAACAACAACAATAATAAAAATAATAATAATAATAATAATAATAATAATAATAATAATAATAATAATGATAATAATAATAATAATAATAGTAATAATAATAATAATAATGATAATAATAATAATAATAATAATAGTAATAATAATAATAATACTTCTGCTTCTGGGTTTATTGTTGGTCAATAACAACGACAACAACAACACAAAGCTGAAAACCAATAAAACATTAAGTCGAAATTCACAAAACCAAGTTTTCAGTATGTTGTTGTTGTTGTTGTTGTTGGTGGTGGTGGTGGTGGTGGTGGTGGTGGTCAATTGTTGACATTTAACATGGAGTTTGGTGTTGTGGTATTTATTGATACAGACACTGCGAGGGTGGAGAGAGAGAGGATAAAGAAAATAAAGAAAGAACGAGAGAGCGGGGGGGAGGGCGTAACCGACATGGAGGCTGATTGATCGACAAAGAGGAATAGAAAGGGAACAGAGGGCGGGGTGATATGGGGTTGGTGTAGATATAAACACTTGCAGAAAGAAGGAGAGTTTGGTTTGGTTTTTGATATACTTTTGAAATGGAACTGATAGTTAAGTCTATAGAATTGTGTGTATAGACCTGCATACACTGATACCCGAAGACACAAATACACATAAATATAGGCGCCGACACTGAATCAAATACACAGACACACACACACACACACACACACACATATATATATGAGGACACAAACACATACATATATACCCATGTACACGCTTACACCCAGGCGATCGAAAGTACACCCATATACATACTCACACATATACAAAAACACACAGGCACATAAGACAACATCCATACACAAACACATCCGCTGGTCAATAGGGGAGCAAGTGCATTCTACGTGATTATTCGAACTGCTAGCAATAGAAGTTGAATGTCCCTCATATCACACATCCTCCCCCCCCCCCTCCCCGATGAAAAGACACATTTCGCTGATTCAGTTTTTAAAGGGTTGGGTAAGTCTAGGACGGCTTTTAATATGGGTTTGTCCGATCAGGGCTGACTTGGGCTTAAACAACGACATTAACAGCATCAGTATTCACAACCCCATTCCCATCCCCCCCCCACATTATTCGTACTCACTTTCGACTCTCAACTCCTGATAGAATCGTAGGGTGTACCTCGGTGCCACACGGTGTGCTTGAGGCATCTTTAAACCTGGCGGAATCTACCAGTCAAACACTAGATCTGATCACAACTGATTTTTTTTTTCCAGAGAACAAGAGGACAAGAATTGACCCCAGTTGAGCACTGGTACAATATTTTTTAACATTGGAGGGTGGAAATAAAGAGTATTAGCTGTCATTTATTTATTTATTTTTGTGGAAACATTGCAGATTAAATATAAAAATCATTGGCAAACTTCAGCTGCAAAGTTAAGAAAAAATACTTTTAAAAATTTGAAAAAATAAATAAAATTCTATAGGCTACGTTGTTTTGTTAATAATAATTTTGTAAAAAAAAATATGCATAACACGTTTTTTAAGACAGTGAAGCGTTAATATGGAAATGTCACAGCCTTAAATTATATTTTCAAAAATTGGTGGAGCACCGGTGCGTCGAGACGGAACCACATAGCTAGAATCTGTTTGAAAATTCTGCATTCTCTATTTCAATGTATTTTAATATGGCAAAAATAAAACAAACTTCCCACTACCACCGTCGCGTGATTTCGATGGGTCAGTCTCTCTATAAAGGAAACCATTTGGCCATTAACAATGGTGGACTGAAGACTGACTTCATGGTAAAGACTTTGTGGAATTACCAAATATGGTACGGCATTTTCTCCGTATAGTTCAACATATTCTACGATCGAATTCCTTGCTTCATTGAAAAATGATCTCTAAAATTAACACGAGAACACAAATTCTGGTAGAACAGAAAATGGATACAGCGGAAGAGATTGACTCCAGCACAGCACTGGTACTTTATTAATCGACCCAAAATGGATGGATGTTAAACTCGTCGGAATTTATACTCAGAATGTCGTTAAATACACGACGAATTCTATCTTATACTTTATTGATTTCACAACTTAGCATTCTCGGTACATAAAATAATGGCAATATATTTCTATCACCTAGAAAACACTAAAACCTTTAGTCACTGCTTGCAGACATATTCCATGACTTCTTCGAGAAAATTAAACATATTTAGATTCCCAAAAGTTAAATCTGAAAGTAGATGGCATCATTGTATTCGTTTTGGTGGTTGAAAGTTACACGATCCAACCAGAGAGTCCGATATGGTCACAATACTAGCTAGAAATAACGGTCAAATGTCCCTGAAATACTACGGTCTTAAGTAAAGCAGGACACATTAGGCAGTGCATTCTATTAAAAACAAAAATACGGAATGGTTTCTACTGAAACGTGTTTCATATGCGAGTTTGATCAAACACAGCAATAACAACAACAGCAAGAAATGGCAGTTTAAAGTTATATTTATAACATTTAATCTGTGGAATAAATGATTAACTGACGATAGAAAGTTATATTTTCGTTTCTTTAAACTTCAAGCATTGCAAGAGAGAGGCTTCAGCATATTTATGCATATCACGCACAAGTGCAATAAACAGCGTTAATTGCCTGCCTGGAAGTGATCACAAGTTATCAACCCAATAGATCTTAGTAGAGAGTGAAAAAGAGACAGACAGACAGACAGACAGAATGTGTGGTGGTGGGGGTGTATGTGAGAGAAATAGAGAGCAGAGGAAAACGAGTGTCACATTGACATATCAAAACAACCTCATCAAATATTGGTTTATTTTTCACAGGGAAAAAAATTAAATATTTTGGATGTCACAATCCTTTACCACCCCACAGATAACTTCTAATCTCTTTGAAATCTTCCATCTACCTCATTTTGAAACACTTCTCTCTCTCTCTCTCTCTCTCTCTCTCTCTCTCTCTCTCTCTCTGTTTCTCTCTCTGCTTAGATAGATAGATAGATAAATAGGTAGATAGATGGATGAATGGACAGACGGATGGATGGATACAGTGAGAGAGAGAGAGAGAGAGAGAGAGAGAGAGAGAGAGAGAGAGAGAGAGAGAGAGAGAGAGAGAGAGAGATCTACAACGTTTCCTTCTGAAAAGTGGTAATTCCTCCCGACTCTGCTAATTACTATCCGATCTATAGGAGACCCACACCACCCCTAAGCCACACACCTACAGGCTCGTGCTCACGTGAAATTTAGTGAAGGTAGCGTTGTTGCCTTCACATCAGAAACGCCATCGAGTGAGGCTGAGATGCGAACCGCCAGGCAAATCTCCGAACCAAATGGACTCCTTCTAGACGTTTCAGAAAGGCATTAAAGTCGCCAGTTTCACTGTCCATGGCGGTCGTCCATTAAAACCATAGAAACTAGTATTAAACGACCTTGTTGGCATAGGTCTTCGGGGTCAGGTCTGACCATGGGCTATACAATAACAACAAAACTGACAACTCCAGCCTCGTTGTGAAATACCTGTTAGATCAAGCCAGAGAGAATTACACAACGATAACACTGTACGACAACAACAACGGCAACAACGGCGGCAACAACAAATACATGATAAGGATCAAATGTGACCCTCTCTCCTTTTGTTAAGACTGGATAATAAAGCAACGAGATTCTGAATTGCACGTAAAAGCCACCCAGACCGGTTTTCTGATACCCCGAACATCCTACCGTCCTGACGTGAATGGTCCTCATTTCCAATAGTGGAGTGTTAGATTAATTAAGTTCTTTCATTATTAATTTTATGATGTTTATTATTGAAACATAGACCTCTGTTACTGATGTACAGATGTCAGGTTTAAAACGTTCATTTCCCTACCTGCCGTGTCCCGTTAATTAGGATTCTATGGCGCTGTTGGTTGAAACAAGTCGCTCTACTCTTGTACTCCGACTAACGATATATTCTTATAATTATTCAATTCTCTAGTCCATTGAAGTAGTTACCACGCGAGGTTATGGTGTGGATTTGAACCTAGATATACAACTCGCCTACTACGCAGTTACTGTGGTTGTTCATCTGACTATATGTAATATAGTCAGATGAACAACTTTTATCAACTCTGAGTAAGCAAGATGTTTGTTGAGAACGCCTCTTCATAAAGGTTATTTAAAATATGAAACCAAGGTGTTTAACTCCAGTAACATCATTTGACTGAAATATTCTTTTCTACTCGAGGCACAAGGCCCGAATTTTTTTTTTGGGGGGGGGCCACTCGATTAGATCGACTCCAGTACGCAACAGGTATTTAATTTATCGACCCCGAAAGGATAAAATGCAAAGTAAACGTCGGCGGAATTTGAAATCGGAACGTAAGGAAAGACGAAATACCGCTAACCATTTCGCCCGGCGTGCTAACGTTTCTGCCAGCCCGCTGCCTTCCATTTGACTGAAATATTTGTAACAGAATGGAGTCAATACAGCCTGGAAATTGGTCTGGTCTTTAAAGTCAATGATTGAAAGTAACAGTCATATTTCGTTCGGTTAAGACTTGCTCGGAGAAATATATTCGACTCAGCAAGACAAACAATAATGAATATGCGTGCGTATCAGAGAGAGAGAGAGAGAGAGAGAGAAGAAAATAATGTAGAGTACAACTCCGAGCATATTTCAATTTTACATCTCGTCAGCGAATCGTAGCTTTTCTAGTTTAATAACTTGTGATTTAAAGACTCTTACGAAGTCTTTATATTGCAGAAGGAAACACTTTGCGGCAGTTATTCTAGGTTTTTCCCCCTGAGTTCAAATCCAGAAGAGATCAAATATTCCTTTCATCTTTTCATACTCTTATCGATGAATAAGGTAGCAGAGCAGAACAAATGAACACATGAATTCATTACAGCACCAATTACTATTGCTGTCTGGTATTTGTTGCCGTTCCTTTGCGTTCTAATTTCAAAGTCTACCATGGCTTGGTTCGATGGTAAAGTTAAACCATCACCAAGTTTCATACTATCCACTGGACCTTGGACCATTCCATTGAAAGTATTCAGTTTAGGTTTCCAGTACGAGAAGACCTTCCTCCCCTTCTTCCATTGGTGTTCGAAACCCTTTAAAGCAGTGGTTCTCAACCGGGGGTCCACATTGCCCTTGGGGATCCATATAAGATTTTGCTGTCAAAATTTTATTGTGCAACAGAATCCTTATATTTCTATGAGACACAAAGTATTTTAGCATATTTTTCTTATACAATTCCTAAAAATATTCAATAACAATATAATTTTTTATCCTCCAATGTTGATGAGGCTCTAGTTGAGTAAAACAGGAATCAATGGGGCCCGTAGACAAAAAATGGTTGTGAAACACTGCTTTAAAGTGTTATCTTATCCATGCAGCCCTTCTCCCGTAACTAATTGACAGCAAACATTCAGCAAGGCATTTTCAAGAGGACTTAACTCATGCTGAGTTCGCTGTTATTTCACTTTACTCCCCAACACCAAAAGCAGAAAATTACTTATTTCGCATCTCTACCACCACCATTATTGATTCTATTGTGAATCATCTCTCCCCGCAATCCCCATCTACCACAAAAATATTTTATGTATCATACTGACTAATGATATTTCTTTAACAGAAAAACAAATAACGTTCATTATTTGAAATTAATAATATTTTTTTTTTCAAATATATTTGTCTGTATTTTATGGTTTGTCAGCTGTGTGTCACATAAATATTTTATTAGACAAAGTTTGACTTGAAAATTACCTTCTTTCTCCGAATTACGTTTCGCAACGAAATTATATTATACATCGGATTTGCCTTTATGTATGTGTGTTTCTGCATATGGAAGTATATGTATGCATATGTATGCTGGTGTGTATGTGTGAGTGTAAACGCGTGTGTATCTGTATGTTTGTAAAGTGTGTGTGAGTGTAAATGTTTGTGTATCTGTATGTTTGTGGGTGTGCTATGAATATAGTTTTATTCCTACCGAATTTGACGATGTGTATATATGAGCATACATAAATATGTGTATTAATGAACACATGCATAGAAATGGATGTTTTCTCTCTGTCTTTTATTTCTTTTTCTCTCTCTCTCTCTCTCCCTTTTCCTCTCTATTTTCTTTCTTCATTCCTCTCTGTAGAAGAGGCTAAGCTCGAAACGTCAAGCACTCTTCCATTTTTCCTGAGCGTCAAACTAATGCACCCCGTTTGTCCTTCCAGCACCTATCTCTGTCTTTTTTGTGTGTGCTTTTGTACAATTTTCAAACTATACATTTATACATGTGGTTGTGTGTGTGTGTGTGTGTGTAAATGTACGGAAGCATATACAACTGTATATAAATGTGGCTGCTAAATAACTGAATGGTTAAGAATTTCACTTTGTAATCTAGAGGTCTCGAGGTCAATATCAGAGCGTGGTGTCTTCGGATCAAGTCAAACCTAGCCAGTGAAACTAGGTGGACTAGAAACTATTTCAGATGGATTCTACCTGTAATACGAACGTCACACATCGTATCACAGTTGATTCTGCCTGGGAACTCGTTCAGTGGTACACGTAAGGTCTGCGGAATATTCAGCAACATACATGATAGTTCAACGAACAGGTTGTTCGATTAGTTCAACATACTGAAGATTCATCGCCGAAACTGACGGAGAATCCACTTCGTTTACTTGTGAATATATGTCACAGAACCTCCCAAAAACCAGACGCCAATATCTAAGCATTATCCAAGCCTAAATAGATTACTTATGGAGAAAACCAAAGAATACCAAAGTGAGCGATTTCCACCAGCTATAAAGCCACAGACACTTCGCACTTTACAAGAATGGACACCGCAGAATAAAAGAGAGTAAGAAATAAATAAGTCACTCACAAACGGGTATAACATATGTGCACTCCCGTCATCAGCTGCCCAAACGGATAGGTTTATTTTATGCTCGTGTGTGTGTGTGTGTGTGTGTGTGTGTGTGTGTGTGTGTGTGTGTGTGTGTTTAAAAATATATACTGACACACATATATATGCATGTGTATATATATATGTATATAGATACATATATATATACATATATATATATATATATATATATATATATATATATATATATATATATATATATATATATATATATATATATATATATATAATATGCATACATATACATATGTACAGATAAGCATATATACAATTATATATATATATATATATATATATATATATATATATATATATATATATATATATATATATATATATATATATATATATGTACAGATATATATGTGCGTGTGTTTGTATATATGTGTGTGTCTGTGTGTGTATGTATTATATGTATCTATGTAGGCATGTGAATTTGTGTAATGTTTTCTGCTTTCATGTATTTAAAGACTGTTCAAGAGCTCCGGTAGAAAACCTCGGATATCTATTAGCTTTTCGAAAAAAAGAAAGTATGAAAAACAAAAATACAATTCCATTTACATTTTCTATGACTTTGATGTACGATTGCTGTATAAAAAAAAATGGCGTTCTGTTATTTTCGCTGCTAGTGTTCAGAGATGTTTGGCAGATAATTTTAATTAAGTCCCTAAGAAACTGTCCGAATGAATTCTATTTCCTTTAGGTTTTAATAAAGAGACCAATATTTCACAGCCAATTTAGGTTCCGGTGTGAAGTGGGTCGAGGTGGTTTTGTCAGAATCAATCAACTTGTTTTCGCCAATGAATTGCTTGTTTTCAATGAATATCTCTTGTATTGTTCTATACACGATTCTACTTTAACTGCCTAGATGCCAATTCTTATTTGCTCTGCCTGTCTGCCTACCTGTCTATAAGTTTGTCTCTTTCTGTTTTCTTATTTTTCTCTGTTTTGTGCGCCATTTTTCTTATTCGGTTTTCTTTTTGTTTTTCCTTTCTTCAATGTCGAGCTTTTACATCCTCTGTGTAATAGCTTAACCATTTTAGCTCAAACTTATCCTTCTTTTTTCTCCTACATTGCCATCAAGAAGTCGTCTGCCTATATAATATCTAATTTTCTTGTTTACATCTTAATTATTGACTTCTTTTCTAATTAACTAAGCAAATAACTCGCTAAGTATTTCATTAAAATTGGTAAAATAAGTTCAAACGGGGACGATACCCGAAGCTTTAAGACCATCCTCCGCTTAAGACACATAAATTGGTTTATTTAAAGAATTTTCTTAACTTGTTTTTTGCAAATGTAGTCAATAATTTGTATTCTTAGATTTAATTTCTTTTGTTTCCTACCTAATTTATTAATTAACTAAGTAATTAAGTAAATTACTAACATACTTACGAGTTAATTAACTAACACCCTCTCTCTCTTTCTCTCTCTCTCTACATATATACATACATACATATATATATATATATATATATATATATATATATATATATATATATATATATATATATATATGAACATACATATATGTATATATATGTATGTATATTTATCTATAGGTTTTGTATATATTCATTTATTTACATTATTTACATATGTATATACCTAAATTTTACATTGTTATTACTTTCAGTTATTTGGATGAGTGAAAAGTAAATTTATCAAAAATATCACAGATTCCCTGCTCTGTCAACAGGTAAATTATATTTTTCTTCTCGCTTCTATTGATTTATTCATTTTCACCATCGTAATTATTTTGTGGCGACGAGCATTAAATTGTAAATAAGACCGTAGCTTTGGTCCTTCTCTGGTAGCAGACACACAAGGAAACAAATGCTAAAATTCCTTGACTTTCGTAAGTTTTACTGCGCTGTCAGCGCTTGCGTTTTCTATGGTACTTAACGACTGCGTCGACTGGGCTGATAAGATCGATCATTATTGGATATGGAAACAAAGTTTTTACTGGCTGGCGACAGAGTTCGAATCTCTGATCCTTGAACTGCTGTTGTCCAAAGTTGAAGTAAGAATGCCCACGATGGAATACTGCTTTTTACATTTGTATCGGTGCTGCTGCTGTCGCACACACAAATATCCTAGCCTGGATCCAAAAGAGTTCGCTCCAATAATTAGCAAAATTTCTTCCTCGAAATACTCCAATCTATTTCCTAGGGACAAGCTGTGTTTTCTCACTTTCCTTCTTCTACCACTACAACAATGGCCGCCATTCTTCGCAATCTTCTAAATTCGTGTCACCTCAATTCGGGCCCATCCGAATTTTTCATCTTTTTTACTTCAGTTACTCTCTTGTCGTGTCAACTCGTGTCACTTCCTGTTCTTATTTGTTGTTATCCAAGACAATTTCGCCGTCGTTGCCCTCAACGAAATTGGACATGTTCGAAGGTCAAGGCACATTTTTAATGAGATTTTTCTCCTCAAGAACAGTCTATTAGAAAAATACGGCTGAATCAGTCATCCACACTCTCTTCAAATTCCGTTTACTGCTTTAGACCTGTGCATTTGGAGCATCTCATGTGTCTGTGTGAGTAGGTGTGTATATGTATGTGTGTGTGTGTGTGCGTGTGTGTGTACGTGTGTATATGTTTGTGTATGTGTGCGTGTGAGTATGTGCGCGCGCGTACATTATGTATTTCTGTGCGTTTTTGTGTGGGCGCCCATTGTGTTCGTGTTGTTTATTATAGATTTACTACGGGTGTTGGTT
>NC_142939.1:66875809-66883309 GCF_046866305.1 Octopus bimaculoides
TGTATGTATGTATGTATGTATGTATGTATGTATGCATGCATGTATGTATGTTTACATACACAGTAATCCCTCGACTATCACGGCTGTTACATTCAAAAAACCCCCGCGATAGGTGAAAATCCACAGCGTAAAAACAGTACTGTACTGTATATTTCTTTTATTATTTCTATAATCTGTATATATTTATTCTATTATAAATGCACGGAGGAATCGACGTAAGCATAAATAATAAACCGCGATAAGTGAAACGCGATATGGCGCCGGATTACTGTATATATGTCTAGGTTATAAGCGCTTTCTTCCGTGAATAACAAAATGAATAGCTTGTTTTGAACATATAATAATCGTTTATCAATTTAGATTTGGACGTCACAGTTCGCTGACTGTTTAGTCCTGTTAGCACTGTGTCGTCACAGATCCAAATATTCAATTAAATAGATTTCACCATATTTAAACACTTCATATGTGATGTCAACAAATAAATATATAACACCTAAATACTCCTAAACGAATTCATGAATATTAGATTAGACAATGCAGAATCCTTCATATTAACCGTACTTCGAATATGTTATATCGATCAATAAAACAAAGTGAAAACAGTTTGAATCGGATGTTATACTTGCAGCAATAAAAATTAAAATCTTAATTGGTCTAAGAATTAACATTTAAATAAGTAGCCGTAATTCAAAATGCATACATAAACATACACGCACATACAATCATATACACTCAAACACATATAATCTTGCTGGTAAATCTCACTGTACGAGGGCTGGACAAGAGAAATCGAAATTTTCAGAAGAGCGTACAGACTAGCAGCTGTGGCGTACTCGGCTTTGCGCCCATAAAAAAGGACTATTATTATTATTAATATTATTATTATTATTGATGATAATTTGATTCAAGTTCGCTCTTATTCCTTGTAAAATGTGTGTGGATAGCGGGTTACTACTTGTAACCTTCGGTATACAGAAGTTTTCAATAGCCTTTGAATTGCTTAAAACCTTCCTCATAACCTTTCCTCTCCTTATTATCATTATTATTATTTCTGTTATTATTGTTATTATTGTTATTATTATTATTATTATTATTATTATTATTATTATTATTATTATTATTATTATTATTATTATTATTATTAATAGGGCAGCGAGCTGGCAGAACCGTTAGCATAACGGACGAAATGCTTAGCAGTATTTCGTCTGCCGCGACGTTCTGAGTTCCAGTTCCGCCGAGATCGACTTTACTTTTCATACTTTCGGCGTCAATGATATAAATACCAGTTACGCACTGGGGACAATGTAATCGACTAGACCCCTTCCTCCCAAAAATTTTCAAGGCCTTGTGCCTAGAGTAGAAATATTTATAGCAATAATAATAATAATAATAATTGTTATTATTATTATTATTGCTGTTGTTGTTATTATTATCAATAGAAATTATTTCGACAAAGCTATATTTCGTATATTATGCCTCAGTCACAAATACTCGTTATTTCTTAACTACGGAGCTAAGGTTAATTCTGAACTGTTTAGCTAAGGTTAATCCTATCATCACTAATTAGATTTAATTAACTGCAAAAGATTCCATAATTTGATACAACGTTTACAGATTTCTTTAGATTCTCCAGCGTTTCACTAATTAATTCTCATCTCCAATCATAATCTAAAAACATGACGTGTACATACGTGTTCATATGTACATACATATACATATATATACATATATACATGCATACACACACACACACACACACACACATACATACATACATACATACATACATACATACATACATACATATATATACATACATATATATATATATATATATATATATATTTATATATATATAAGTTTTATTCGTTGTTTGCTATTGTATTCTTTTATTCTCTCTCTGTTCTCTTCCTCACCATCATTTTCTCCTTCCGTCTCTCCTGTTCTCTTCTTTATTTTTCAGATAAATTAACCAGATTTCTGAGTAATTTGCGTAACTAAAATTTTCTTTTGTTTCATTAAAAATGCATCAGATAAAATTAAATGAAATAATTGCAGAATCTATCAATGAACCTACAAATAATATTCACACAACGAGAAAATTTTAAATATTTGAAAACATTCATTTCCATAAACATATACAAATAATATGATTTTCCTTTTAATCAAAAGAAACACAGCATTACGCAAAATTAAATATAATCTCAAATAGAGATTTACGACGAGACACTTTCCAGCCATGAGCTCCACATCGATTTTGTCTAAATGCACGGAATCTAAGCGTGCATTATTTCGTGTGACCTTCCTTTTTTTAAGACGATAGAGTATGATTTGATGGAGATCAGGCTGAACGATTCAATAAATTCTTCGTTTTGTAACACATTTTTTCTTATTTAGGTACAAATTGAAAATTGTCAGGATCTTTATTTTTTTCACTCCATTAATAATCGATCGCGTATCATGAAATTAAAAACAGACTTTGCTTCCTACTGTTAATACCATATATATATATATATATATATATATAATACTATGACAAGAAAAGAATGAATGAGACCTCGATATTGTGTTTTGTCTTAATAACTGATGAGATGCCGGAGCGGATTTCATCTCCGGTATCCGAAACTCTGAGTTTTATTGTGACATCCAACTAATTGTCACATATTATATATATATATATTAATAGTTATCGCTAAGCTAACATGGCAGTCTAGAAATATAGGACGAATGCTGCCGTTGATTAGCTCCAAGAGACCATCGCCTCTAGCTTGCTTATGTGACACACAAACCTGTGTCCATTACAACTTTCGAACAGGGGAGGTCATCAGCTTCGAAGGTTTATATATATTCAGTGAAACACATCCACTGGTTTTCAAAAATAGAAATATTATTATTTCTAAATCTCTGTAAAGGATACTACGCCAGCAGCACTGGGTATTAAGAATTTGTGTTCTCTTCCCAAGAAACCAAGTTCAGCCAAAGCTCTGCTCCAGACGGCTTCGTATGTATCCAGTTGCTCCAGTAATAGTATTGTACGTGCATATATACGTAAGTAGTATTGTACGTATACATGTATGTATATAGGTAAATATGTGTTACTGTATGACTATATGTATGTATATAACCGTTGTTGGTCTACGATTTGGAGACGTAGTACTGAGTGTGTTTAAGTGTGTGTGTGTGTCATACACACTTACACTCATATAAAGATATATATATGTCGATGCCAGCCAGCGTTCTTGTGCACGCATGCGTATACGTCTGTAGAACTTAAACGCCTGCCTTGTAAATGAATCGTTTCCCTGAAGGAAGAAATTATTCATCGAAGGCCAATCAATGAAAAAAACTGAAAGAAAATTAGATTTAAAAAAAAATCAAACACTTTCAAGAAATATAGCTTCCCCCTCCATTTCTGTTGAACTTGGCCACCGCTATACACATACGCCCAATCACCCTCCCACACAAAAATGCACAGGCGCGATATAAATATATATATATATATATATATATATATATATATATATATATATATATATATATACACACATATATATATATATACATATATATATATATATATATATATATATATATATATATATATATATATATATATATATATACATATATATATATAAATATATATATATATATATATATATATATATATATATATATATATATATATATAGATATACATATATATATATATACACACACATATATATATATATATATATATATATATATATATATATATATATATATATATATATATATATATATATATATATATATTTATGCATGTATGTATGTAGACATATATGAATATATATATATATATACATATATATATATATATATATATATATATATATATATATATACATATATATATATATATATATATATATATATATATATATATACATATATATACATATATATATATATATATATATATATATATATATATATATATACACATATATATATATATACATATATATATATATACATATATATATATATATATATATATATATATATATATATATATATATATATATATATATATATATATATACATATATATATATAAATATATATATATATATATATATATATATATATATATATATATATATATATATATATATATATATATATATATAGATATACATATATATATATATACACACACATATATATATATATATATATATATATATATATATATATATATATATACATATATATATATATATATATATATATATATATTTATGCATGTATGTATGTAGACATATATGAATATATATATATATATACATATATATATATATATATATATATATATATATATATATATACATATATATACATATATATATATATATATATATATATATATATATATATATATATATATATATATTCATATATGTCTACATACATACATGCATATATATATATATATATATATATATATATATATATATATATATATATGTATATATATATATATGTATATATATATATATATATATATATATATATATATATATATATATATATATGCATGTATGTATGTAGACATATATGAATATATATATATATATGTATGCATGTATGTAGGTATGTATGCATGTATGGTTATTGATTATTGAATATCGGGAAATGTTCAAAGAAGAGAGATTGTTCCAAGTTTCATTGATATTTATATAATATTTATATTTCATTAAATCTTTATGGAGTTTGGAAATTCCCAAGACATATTTAACAAACATGGAGTAAATAGTATGGGTCCGTGCCTTTAGGCATACATGTGTGTGTATGTGTGTGTGCATGCGTCAGCATGCGTGCCTGTATGTGTATGTCTGTGTTTGTGTGTGTGTGTGTGTGCAGAAGAGTTCTCAGACGTCTTTTACATCACAACAGCAATGAAACAAGACTGTGACTGCTCGTTCTCATCTTCTGCATGTTTTTCTACACAAGAATCTACATAGATAGAGGGAGAGATAGAGAGGGGGAGAGAGAGAGAGATAATGATTGACAGATAGACAAAGAAACATGTGTGAGGGTGTATTTTTTAGAGACAAGCTAATAAATCGGTGAATGAGATATAGTCGAGCACGATTAGGTTTAACACGTTCATGTACACTTAAACATGGGAAGACCTCCGCTGCGCAGTGCCTGTCTCTGGAAAGAAACTTCTCTTTGTGACAATGTTTGTGAAAAACACAATAGTGGTCCTTGAATGACGTCATCGGGACGACCAGCACTCTTTAAACTGAATTATTTCTCTCCAAAGACAATTTCTGTTGTAGGAGTCTTTCTAAGTAGGACTGTATATGAATGTTATGAATATGCTTCTAAACCACCACCACCACCACAACAACAATATATACATGTATATATATATATATATATATATATATATATATATATATATATATATATATATATATATGTGTGTGTGTGTGTGTGTGTGTGTATGTATGTATTCTGTTTTATTTCTCTCAGTCATTTTACTGTGGCCATGCCATGCTGGAGCACCGTATTCAGTCGAACAAATCGATCCTGGGACTTATTCTTTGTAAGCCTAGTACTTATCCTATCGGTAACTTGTGCCGAACCGCTAAGTTACGGGAACTTAAACACACCAACATCGGTTGCCTAGCGATGGTGGGTGGACAAACACAGACACACAGACATATATATATATATACATTAATGAATGAAAATGAAATGACATAAGATGAAAAGTGAGAGAGCTCAACTGATGCATATTTTATCGAAGGGTACCCATATATATTAATAGGGACCACAAGCGATATTTCAGCCTAAAGTTTCATGTCAGATAAGAATCACTGTTTCTGTTCTTTTTTCATGGCATGATAGATAGAAAGATAGATATACATATGCATTTTTATACCAATATATCCAATAACTGTTGCAACAGTTCTGTAAAGCATGTTAAAAATACAACCTATATTCCAATAATAATAATAATAATAATAATAATAATAACAACAACCTATTGGCAATGAAATTAACGTCTAAGATTTCTCAAGATTATACAAAAAGGGAAAACAATATTTATAAAAGATATCTCCGATATTGTATAAAACCGTATGCTGCAGAAAAGTGTATTCTTTAGACAGGATTTCGCTCGAATCAATAAAGACTTCCTCTTCGATTCATAAATAATCCGTTACCGCGAGATATATTAATGACGTAATAATCAGTTCTTTAAGAATCCGTTACAATGAAGCATATTAATAACTAAGTGAATAGATTAACTTGAGGTAATAGAGTGGTTTTAGAGTCAAACTGCCCTAAATTTCTCATTGTATGCAAAACTATCTGAAGAAACATGTGATAACATTTGAAGACGTGCAGAACAAGAACGCGAGATACAGATTTTAATGCGTGAAAAATAGGAAAAAACATTTAACAATAATCGAGAAGAGTTAGGATGGTTTACCTTTAGGTTAAAAAAACATAAATACTTGAAGGATGTCAGTTAAATGCTAATTACACCTGTTTCCTGATGTCGTAGGTTTTAAAAAAAAGAAATCTAGAATTTTCACCATACATTCTTGAAAACGAAGTTTACATTTTTCATAAACCAATTTTGATTCTAGGGGAGTGTTAAAATAAATAACACTCCCCTAGAGCCCTCACCAAATTCTGGGCCTCAATATGTCCTTCAACACAAGCACGCCCTTAACATAACTAAAATCACATTCTAAAGGACTGACCCATCTTTTCAGAGCCAGAGATTACTTCGATCACAAACAGATTTTGACACTCTAAAGTGCTCATGTGACCTACAAGGGAATATTATTCTCACAGCTAGGACGGTGCAACTGCACACAGACATCCAGAAAACGGCTGCTGAACTGACTGGAATTTAATCATTAACAGACACGTTCTAGCCTCTGGCCCACAACTGTCATCTTTCTGTCTCTGTCTATTCCTAACTATCTCTTTCTCTCTCTGTCTTTTCTATCGCAACTCTAATGACCTCTGTTCCTCAAAGCTGGATTGTCTCGTATATCCTTCACCCATGTACCGACGACCAACTTATCTTCCCAGTTCACCAAATAAAATATCAAAACTTTTTTTCTGTCACATAACTTTGTACATGAACAGTATGGTGTGTTTACTTTAATGGCCTACCAATGTATGCAATTGAGGTTCTTTTCCCTAGGTGTTGGGAAGACAATCAGCAAGAAATGGAAACAAAATTGAAAGAAGATAATAATAATAACAATATCAATACTATTCCTAACAGTGATGATAATGACGATAGCGATGATGATTTCTGTAAAAGAAATCATTTTCATTACTGCCATCATCGTCGTTGTCATCGTCGTTGTCATCGTCGTTGTCATGATAACGGGGAATATCCTCCACCCCACCCCCCCGCCATGTACTACATCATACACCATGTCTACAAGGCAGCCAGAGGCAGAGTTATATTTTTATCAT
>NC_142939.1:66890809-66900809 GCF_046866305.1 Octopus bimaculoides
CAAATATTTTAAAATGACAAACGAATCTAAAATGAACCATGAAAGAAGGAAATCTATCATATTAGCATTTGTGATTGATGATATATTGTTTATTAGTCTTTAATCAATGATAGACGAGATCTATTTAATCATCCCCAGTGAGTAAACAAATCCATTGTGTCCCATTTACAGTTTGACAACCATAAACACTGGATCTTTGCATTATTATGTGTAAATGTTATGATTTTATATCGAGTTTATCACACTGCAGTTTCTGTGTAGCTTATCACATATTTTATGGTAAACATGTGATTTATCACATGAGAAATGGTAAGCGTGTATGCTTATTTATCGCAATATCATTGAATTTATCCCAGTAGTATTTGCGGATAATGTAATCCGATTTAACATTCTGTGATTTGTAAGTATTCTGATTTGGATTACCATAGAGCTGTTTCTATGGAATTATTTATTGTTAATTCTTCAAGAGATCGACAGCGATAATATATCATTGATCATGGTTCTATTTCGATGTGAAAGATCTGGTTTATCACACTGCACACTGAGAATACAATTCGAATGAGTTAGTCTCCGTGTTTAGACATTTCTTATTTAACATTGTAAGGTTTAGTACGTGTTTCATTTATATGGAGACTGTGAGTCGAGCAACGGCAGTGTCCCTCCATCCTTTCGGGGCCTCCGTCATTGGTGGGGTAAAGAGATCAGTTGTACTCGAACAAGGATCGTGGACGGAATGCTCCTGACTGAATGGACACTGCTAACAGCACTCACAGGTCAGATGGTGGCGTTAAACCTGACGATTGAGTTTATGATCGAAGGTTTACTTTGAAACACAACGGCATATAGAGAAAAGCAACGAGACTGCGTAACGATTATACATTTCTGAAAGTAATTAATGGTTGGAATAAAATAAATTAGCTTCAACAAGGAATCGATATTTGGTACGTTACACGGCTCGTCGGGTGGTGGTCTCTGATCGGCGTTCATATCATTGTGTGGTTTATCAATTGATTAATAGCACAAGTAAAATACGACTTTTCACACCAATGAATTTCATTGGCAAAAATCTCGTTTATCACACGTCTGTTTATCACATTGCCGTTTATCAGTTAGTTATGAAATATAAGTTAACATTACCGTTTATCAGTTATGAGATATAAGTTATCACATGTTAAGTGATATGCAGCTGGATTTAGTTTTATCACACCAGGGGGTTCCCTGTTGTGAAATATGATAAGAATAATGAAAATCTTATTGGTAAACGATTAAATATTATTTGACGTGGTGAGAAGTGAAATTTAGCTTCGCATATTTTAGTTGGTGCTTACTGAAATCTAATGTAGCACGCAAGTATTTGTGAGAGATGATGAAATCTAGTTCATCACGGAACTGTGGATGAGAGGCAGAACTTCATCACCTAAAGATAAGTTATATGTGTATCGTATCCGCTACTCATAATTTTCTTAGACATTCTCTGGAACAATACTTTGTGAAAAACCAAATATATGACACCCTAGGCATAACACCAACATCAACTTCTAATTTGTTGTCTCTTGAAGTCTCTGGATGAGACTTGGAGTCAACTTGTACAAATACAAAGCAAAGGTCAAACATATAATAATAATAATAGCAATAATAATCATAATAATAATAATAATAATAATAATAATAATAATAATAATAATAATAGTTTAAACAGAGGTAGCCATTGTCCAGTATATGTACATGTTGTTATAAACGGACATCGGTAAATATCCGGTCTGAGAGTATCTGTAGACTTCTTCTAACTCAGACTGACTCATATTAAACAAAACTTTAGCATAACTCGTTGAGTGCGCAGAAAATGTATCAGAAATCAACTAAATACAGAGAAATAACTCTGAAATCAATTGGATCAACAGGTTTCATTTAATATCGCAACTGATACACCCAACATTCCCAGCATTGCATAAATACGTTAAGCATTCCTTTACTTCGTTATACTCGTGTGTGTGTGTGTGTGTGTGTGTGTGTGTGTGTGTGTGTGTGTGTGTGTGTCTGTGTGTGTGTGTGTGTGTGTGTGTGTGTGTGTGTTTAATTAACAACAACAGCGACAAAACACTAAACAGGATAAACAAAGCGTTACCAATAAAGAAACGTTTATAAGCTGCTATACACAATAATTTTATATACACAACTATATGTAGTGTGTGTGTGTGAGTGCGTGTGTGTGCGAGAGAGAGTGTGTGTTTATGCACGTGTGTATGTTACACATACACCTACGCACACACAAACACATAAACACACACACACACACACACATATATATATATGCACACGCAATGAACATGTATGTGCGCGTGTATGCATGCATGTATGCACATGTGTGTGTGTGTGTGTGTGTGTGTGTGTGTGTGTGTGTGTGTGTGTGTGTGTGTGTGTGTGTGTACGCGGCTCTACACAAGTGATCTGTAACAGATTTAATCCAATAAGTAAGTTGGTTTGTTTTAGTCAGTTAATCGGTATTAACGCTGCCAAATTGATTTGTTTTGAGATGCAAAGCCAGAGTTTCACACATCAATGCAACTAGACGAAAGCAATGTCAATTCAATAATCACTGTTACAATGGAAACCATAGCACTGTTAAAGTGTTAGTTCTATAACTGAATCTAGAAGGAGACCGACAGACAGACAAACAGACAGATAGACAAAGACAGAAAGGGAGGCACAGTGAGATCTAGGGTGTGATGAAGGGCGAACAGAGACGCCTACCATCTTCATTCCTTTGTCAGCCAATGACAAACTCGCTCGATCGAAACGTAATGAAACCTCTTCCTGCACAACCAAACTGCTTGAAATAGCAGATACATATCCCTCATAGGGACGCGTGTCCTAGTGATTAGTGTGTTGGACCCACGATCTAGTGATCGTGGTTTCGATTCCTGGACCGGATGGTGTGTTGTGCTCTTGAGCAAAACACTTCATCTCACGTTATTCTGCGATCACTTCAACCCATCACGCGTGGTTCAGCGTTCACCTGTTCAGGTAACGACGATTTGATTAAGGGAGGGAGGGAGTAAGTGTGCGTCACATACATTTGATCCCTATAAACAAATCCTATGTGCAGGTCATTCGGCAAAAGCTGGACGCTCATACGTTGTCTTCGACCGGAGAGTCGCTCTCTACTAAGTCAATCCATGCACCCGTTAGCCTAAATTCTATCTCAGTTTCGTAACATCTTAAGCATCCCAACCATGGCCATCACATATTATTTCGGATAGTTGACAATATTACCTAATGTGCAAGGCAGTGAGCTGGCAGAAACGTTAAAACGCCGGGCTAAATGCTTAGCGGTATTTCGTATGTCGCTACGTTCTGAGTTCAAATTCCGCCGATGTCGACTTTGCCTTTCATCCTTTCAAAGTCGATAAATTAAGTACCAGTTATGCACTGGGGATCGATCTAATCGACTACCCCTCCCCCTACCCAAAAATGTCGGGCCTTGTGCCTAGCGTAGAAAAGAATATTACCTAATGTGTCATTCAATTCTTATGTTGGTGAGGTATAATTTTAAGGGGATTTTTTTGTTGCTAATTCTAGCAGCTGGAGCCACTCCGTACATTTTTATTCTTTGACTCAGCTACTTCAAGTCAGGAACAGTTCACAGACGGAAACAACAGCAGAAACAACCAGTGTTGCTATCAGTAATAATAGGATGTGACACCAGTTGCTATCACAACTGTGAGGGTTGCTATTACAGCTCACAACACTTATTAACAAAATACACAAGTCTTACAGAGAATGAATCAAGTATTATAAAGAATAAAGACATAAGTATTACAGCAAATAATGACGAAATGAGAATAAATACAAGCAAAAGCTGACCAAGAAATCTGAAACAAATATTATCAATATGGAGAACGGATCAAGATTAATAGCTTAGATCATCGATATATCTATAACAGTAAAACAGACGTGTATTGATACTTTAGCGATACTAATACATACATGAAGATTACCATGGTCCTGTTACATTGAGATAACTATTTTATTATTGATGTTGCTGTTGTTGTCTACTCTATGTCAGGAGTTATCATCAAAAATATTCCTAGTAATATATTTCAGGAATTGGGCTGCGTTCGGATGTATCATCTTTTGTGTTTTGCCCTGTTTAAAACGGAAGAGTATGAGTTGAGAGAAATTAGGGCCCTATTTCTAGTAGGTCGAATGACCACTTCCATACTCCTTTTTTCTTTTTTTTTTTTATGTGCCTTCCATGTTTTCATGTTACAATACTGATGTAAAAATCTACATAAAGTTCTATTTCGTGTGAAGATATTGTCAATACTTCCAATGTAAAACTATATATAGATCGTATTTTATTATAAATCACAGAGATAAGACAGTTGTTTCGATCGGATCTCGTATTTCTTCTATGATAAAGCACTAGTGGCGGAAATGTTGACGACACCGGAAGCAAAGATCTCATAATATATCGACTTGGTTCAACAGAAAACTCGCCAACAGAACAAACGTTTTTTTCATTCTCGATATCTTTTAGCTCCGTTCGTCTTTTCATCATGAACATGTAATGTTACATTAGAACACTTCCAGATACACATAACAAATTCTCATCATCTCTTATTAGCGCCTTCACTATTACCCCCCCCCCACACACACACACATATGCATATATTTATATTCGTATGTATATATATGTGTGTGTATATATATATATATATATATATATATATATATATATATATATATATATATATATATATATTCATACATAATACATTTATGTATAGATCATTTATGCACAGATATATATATGTATATGTGTATGCATATACGCACATACACATGGGCATACTCACACACATGCACATATATACGCATGCATATACATACGTATCTATATATATATGCATATATTAATGTATGTATGCACACATACATATATATATACGTATATGCACATGTATGTATATGTACGCATGTATATATATATATATATATATATATATATAGTTTGATTCCGCAATAATATATATGTAAGTGTGAGGATGTGTGTGCTTACTTGTGTGTGTGTGTGTGTGTGTGTGTGTGTGTGTGTGTGTGTGTGTGTGTGTGTGTGTGTGTGTGTGTGTGTGTTTACGTATTAGTTAACATTGCTTTATTGAATTTCTGTCCTTCCGGCTGAGCTCATCACCAACTTAAACATCTTTTGTATTCACAACACTCTTTCTTTCTTTGTTTCGCCATCTTTGTTAGAATATTGCTCCACTGTTTCTTCGTTGTTCCGTATCTGCTGTTGTTCTTGTTATTGTTGTTGTTGTTGCTGTTGTTGTTCTTGTTGTTGATATTGTGTTGCTGTGATTGTGTGTGTGTGAGAGAGTGTGTGTGTGTGTGTGTGTGTGTGTGTGTGCGTGTGTGTGTGTGTGTGTGTGTGTTGTTTACTTGGATATCGATCCGGTATTGATTTCTCCCAAGTCCATGTACTTTAGTGCATATCAAATATTTGGCCATTGGATCGTATTGAACAATTATATTGGTCCACGGTCTTATTACTTATTATAGTTCCTCTTGTCTACATATACACTTACTTACATATATACGTGTACATATATATATATATATATATATATATAGAGAGAGAGAGAGAGAGAGAGAGAGAGAGAGAGAGATAATGAGAGAGAGAGAGAGAGAATGAGAGAGAGAGAATGAGAGAGAGGAGGGAGAGGGAGAGAAAGAGAGACAGGCTGAAAGACAGATTTGTATATATCTTTTAGCTATTTCTTCAAGTTAGCTGCTAATCTGATGTATCATAAAAAATTTAAACTGTCATATACATACATATATTAATGTATGCTTATATAAAACTATATGTATATATACATATATATATATATATATATATATATATATATATATATATATATATATATAAATACACATGTGTATATATATATATATATGCACGTATGTATATATACACACATTTACATATATACATTTGTATATGCACGTACGTATATATTCATAATGTGTGTATGTATGCATTTACTGGTATTGACGGATGCAGGTATGCATAAATACCTGCCGATCTTCATGAGTTTCAAACTTTATAATTAAATTGGATATACAGCTCACACAAAAGCGCGCACACACGTGTATGTGTGTGTGTGTGTGTTCTTATAAAACTCAAAGTCTCGCTAAAATGAGAGATAGACATTAATATTTTTCTTTAATTATGAGAATATTTGAATAAAAACTTAATATTAAAAAAAAATCAAATAAACAACAGCAAAGACAAAAACAAACAATTGAATATTTCAGTTTTATTGTCGCTGTGATCTTTGTGTACACAAATGAAGAGATCAAACGATCGAATCACGTCAACATCAGTAAATACAAAGACGAGATGAAAAAGACAAACTATGAGGAAATCACCATAAAATACTACACTGTTTGCTCACTAGGTGGCAGTAGTCGTCTAATATATTATATGTTAGTTAAGTGTTATTATGTAGTTATCATATTGTATAATATTGATTCAAGGATATTGTCCAAATTATTAACTAAGAACTTGTTGACTTTGTTCATCTGTGAAGCTGATACACAAATATTAGGATGAGTAATAAAAGAGGTGTCGGGGGAGGCGAAGTGGGGAAGGAATCGGTGAAGTTCTTTGCTCAAGAATTTCCATTTTTTTTTTTATTCATTTATAGTTTTTACACTTCACTGCTCCGCGTTCAAATCTACCTGGCCTCACATATGAACAGTTATTGTTTTAAAATCGATAAAGGATCAATACTTTACTGTATTGGATCCAACGGAATACCCCCACCCCTGCGTTTAAATAATTACTCACCTGTGGTTAATTATAATTACTTTCCGGTGATTAATTGTAATCATTCATTAGTATAATCAAAGGAATTAAGATCGATATCCTACTCACTTCCTAATCTCAGTTACTCTACACACGATGTTAATGCATTTGATAAAGGCTTGAATACCGCACCATCCAGTTTTCTACGCCTCGAGATATTTGCCAGATATAATGTTGATCTCTGTATCTTTTATACTTTATGGCTTTCAGTTCTGTGTGGCAAGTGTTCTACCAAAATTATCAACTTCTGGTTCCCATCCATCTTTCAACTCTTTGACTATATCTCCCTGTCGGAGTATATCAACGAGGCACATGCGCATGCTGACGACACCTTCTGACTCACGTTCTCTCAACTCCTGAGTACTCGAGCTTTGGGTTCTGTCCTCCTACTCTTCCTCCAACTTCCTGTCATCTCCAACAACGCCAACTATTACTCAGGACATGCCTCACCACCCTTCACTTCTACCTTACGTTCCGCACTCATGCGCTCTAACCCACGTGACTTAAACGCTTCACATCCGAATCTACACCGAGTTAGAGAACAGGAAACACAACAGCACAAAGTAAACATTATCTCTCTCCCTCAAAACCCGGGCCCAACGCAGTTAGAAGATTCAAGGTCACTACAAGTGCTTCACCTCATCAAGATTGTTGATCTCTCTCTCTCTCTCTCCCCCCTCTCTCTCTCCCCCCCTCTCTCTCTCGGTAAGCGTAAAAATCCTCTGCACAGAGTAAAAACTTTACCACATCTCACACGTCTCTCTTCTCGCCATCCATTCTGAATCCACCTGCCGCAAGCTTCCTTTACAGTAACCGCTGCATCGGTCCTTCTTTCTAAGATCTTCGTCTCCTTGTCTGCAGACATTTTTACCTGTTCCTATCGATTTGCAACTGACCGTTGTTAACACCTTCACAATCGCTTGCTTCACTAGATTTCTACCGACTACAGACACACCCACCTCCCGTTCCACCGCACAAATCCAGAAACGACCATACTAATCCACTCCACACCCCACTATTCTGCCCCGCCCCTTGAAGAAACCAGATTACAATCGAAACACCCATGTTACTATCTGGATAACAGTGGTAATTCACAGAAATAACGTGTAATCCCAATTAGTAAAATTCTAAATTAACTTCTATCTACTTATCCATTAATTAACCAACAAACCAACCAGATTAAATAAAATAATCATTTAATGAAATTTCCAACCGATTGAAGAAATATACGCCAAACTATCTAACAGTATCCCACAGCTAAATTGCCTGTCTTTTCGACTGAGAGCCTCGTTCTGTCTTCCGGTCTGTCGGTCTATTTGTCAGTCAATTCACCCAGAAGTTGTTCAAGTGTTCCGCCTGTCTCTCTCTTACATATGTCTCTCCCCATCACCCATTCATTCATTCATTATATGTGTATGCATATATTTGCATGCATCAACGCCAATTGTGTATTTTTGCGGGAATGTGTGTGTGCGTGCGTGCGTGTGTGCGTGCGTGCGTGTGTGTATGAGTGTGTATGTGTGTGTGTACATGTACATCGTTTTGTCTCATCTCTACCTGCCTCTACCGTTTGTCACTCAGTTCGCTAATCTCTCTTTTTCTCTCCCTCCCTCCTCCTCTCTCGTTCTACCTTTTTTCTCCTTCTCTCATTCCCCTTCACTGTCCTTCCCTCCCTTTCTAAATATCCTTGCTACATGTCATCTCAATACTATTCCCATTAATTATTAAATCCCCTACTTAAAGGCATAAGACGTGAGTTCACAAAGTAATTAGTCATAATCATTCCAACATATTTAAACCCCGAATTGAAAGGCCACAACGTGAGTTCTCAAACTAATTAGTAATAATTAATTGAAATATGTAACTAGTTGCTACGTAGTTCAAAGCTTTACGTCATACACCAGCAAGGGAGCCACTATGATGTTATTGAAAATGCTAGAAATAGCACCCAGATCTGCCTCAAATGCTAACTTGGTATAGATGATGTTTTAGTTTGCTGGTTCCCAACCTTTTCCTTACCAAGAACCCCTTTTATTTAAGGGAGTTTTCGTACAGACCCCTTTTAATGTGTTTATCCTTGTGTGTGTGTGTGTGTGTGTGTGTGTGTGTGTGTGTGTGTGTGTGTGTGTGTGTGTGAAATTTTGAATTTAGTTCACGGGCCCCAAGTGCTGCCTTTCAGGACCACCAGGGTTCCGCGGACTACAGGCTGGGAACCACTGCCCTAATTAGAGTGTGTTTAAAATATACCACGGGGTGGTCAGAGATGGAAAGCATTTGATGCGAGGCTATGTCTCCTTAAGTAGGATTGAACTAGAGCTAAACAACAGTGGTAGTAAAATATAAGATGTTGTTATTGTTGTCTTAAGAACTAGAATAATGGCTTCAGACTTTAGCGCAAGAGAAACAATCTCAAAGAAAGACTAAGTCGATTGTCTCTCCGACCACAGCGCTGAACTGGTTATTTTATCAATTATAAGCTTTGATACTTGCTTGTTAACTGCAGCTCTACTAAACTGGGTCTTATGCCTATTTCCTTTATCCATCTGTCCAGATCTTTAGGGATAGTTCTCAATGCACCTAGCACTACTGGGTTACATTTTATTATTATTATTATTATTAGTAGTAGTAGTAGTAGTAGTAGTAGTAGTAGTAGTAGTAGTAGTAGTAGTAGTAGTAGTAGAAATTTTTACGTATTATGCAGCATCATTTTCACTGATAAATTTCCGTGTCTCTCATTTCCATAGAGATTTCCCTTACTTTTCACTATCAACCCTCAAACTCCGGCCTCAACAGAGCAATTTCAATTAGACGCGCTTCTTCTGTCCGCTCCATTTTAAATAATAACACTTTTCTCTTGAGTTTCCTTAATATTTTCTCTCTTCTTTTCGTAACAGGACCTCATAAATAATAATTTTCACTCTTCCATGAAGCCATTCCAATATTCCTATAAAGCATTCTTTCTCTGTCCGAAATATTCTCAATAATCAAAATTTGCTTCTCTGTTACATTAATATTTATACATACGTACATACGTAAAAGACTGCATACATACACAGACACGCTCAAAATACATATATGCACACATTTATATACACACACCCGGTACACGTATGTGTATACAAATGT